>NC_079899.1:4331666-4344048 GCF_024868665.1 Triplophysa rosa
GCGGAGGCCCCAGGAGCCCGAAACCTAACAGAAAGTTGCGTCACGTGGCTCTCGACGACATACCGATAGGGCTAGGTCGGGCTATGAAATTAAGTATTTTTTATTATTTTTCAGACGTCTCTCTCCCTCGCATTGATCTCTATGGGCCATGTGACTGTAAAAGGTCAATTTTTAAGACTGTAAACAGCTTTTGTATGACAAACCTACAGCTATGTATCCTAGAAGCACCCCATATTGGTATATTGCACACTTCAGGCTATTAAAATGCTTATTTTGCTTACAAATGCACTTTTCACAGAAATACATCTCTGAACAGCATTTTCAGCAAAATTCTCCTTTATTCTTGTACAGAAACCTCGGGGCTTCGAATGCTGGTTCTTCACACCCTCACGCACCACATATCCGAAGCCCGTACCCCTCGGTGTACGGCAAGTGATCCAAAAAAATTCACAAAAAATATTCCAGAAGAATAAACGGCCCACAACGTCCCCAAAACGTGCTATATAGTACATAACGAGGCCGTACCGACTTCAAACTTTGGGAACCGAATGAGGGGGCGGCGAGCAGCTACAGAATTTGAATCGGGGTCATTAGGCGTCCTCGGGGCCGTTCGGGGGTCTCTGTACGATAGGCACCTTTGAAAATAATAGGACAGGTTGCAGGTGTCATAGGCTCCTGTACCACTTGTGAAGGCCCCAGGAGCCCGAAACTTTACAGAAACCTGCGTCAGTTGGCCCTCGACGACATACCGAGAGGGCTAGGTCGGAATATTAAATTTAATATTTTTTATTATTTTTCATACATCTCTCTCCCTCGCATTGATCTCTATGGGGACTTGTGCCTGCGAAGGCCTCGTGTGGCAGTTGCTTTCCAGGTGGAAATCTGTCTCCGGAAGCGTCTATGGACGCGGAACAAGATATCCCGGCTTGGGAGACCCCCACGGTATACCGTACTGAGTATTAAGACTCTACGACCTTTTGACCCCTGTATTCTAGAGCGTACATTCACAACCTATATGTAGGCTGCTGGTGTCTTTTTGGGCAAAGTGAGAGGTCAACGAGGTCCGAGGAGCGTGGAACCCCAGAACATGACCCAGGGCCCCGTGACGAGACATATACGTGAATTGCTGGTCGATCAGACCATTCTGTACCCCAACCCTAATTGTCCATCAAGAGCTTATGAAAACGGATGGGATAAGTTAAGAGTGTCGGCGGCTCCCGTTCAGACCCCGGGTGCTCGAGGGGCCCCAAACTTTAGATTCTAGTAGTCTGTAGGCCCTTGTTTAACATACCGTGAGGGTGGCTCTCTAGAACCGTGGGAAACGATTTATAGTGCAGTTTGCAAAAGTCTCTCATGCAGGCTTCTTCATTTCGTAGCTTGAAAGACCCTCTTGAATGAGCAAACTGAACAAAATTAAGGTTCAATCTTTTTTCAAGAATAAGATACTTCGAGTTGACCGAGAACCACGGTACTCGATACCCTGGCTTGGGATACCCCACGGTATACTGTGCCGAGTATTAAGACCCTGTGACCTTTTGACCCCTGTATTATAGAGCGTACATTCCCAACCTATATGTAGGCTGCTGGTGTCTTTTTGGGCAAAGTGAGAGGTCAACGAGGTCCGAGGGGCTCCAGAACACTACCCAGGGCCCCGTAACGAGGCATATACGTGAATTGCGGGTCGATCAGACCTTTCCGTCCCATGTGTCCATCATGAGCTTATGAAAAGGAATGGGATAGGTTAAGAGGGGGGGGGCCCAAACTTTATATTCTGGTAGTCTGTTGGCCCCTGTTTCACATACCGAGAGAGTGGCTTACTGGAACCTAGGGAACATTTTCTACTGCTTTTTCTTGTGTGAAAAGTGTTTTGTACATTAGTAGCCTACCGACCGACTGTCAAATAAGTTACGACTGGGACTTACCGGAAACAAAACCACCGGAAGTCCAAGCCGTGACTTTTTTGACAGTAGCCGTTTAGGCTAACGGTGGACAATGCTGTAAACGGTCAATTTGTCATACTGTAAACCCATTTTCTTGTGACAAACCTACAGATATGTATCCTAGAAGCGCCCCATATTGGTATTTTGCACACTTCAGGCTGTCAAAATGCTCATGTGTTATACAAATGCACTTTTCACAGAAATAAATCTCTGACCAGCATTTTCAGCAATATTCTGCTTTAGTTTTGTACAAAAACCTTGGGGCTTCGAATGCTAGTTCGTCACACCCTCTTGCATCACATATTCGAAGCGCATGCCCCTCGCTGTACGGCAAGTGCTTTAAAAAAAATCACAAAAAATATTCCAGAAAAATAAACGGCCCACAACGTCCCCAAAATGTGCAATATATTACATAACGAGGCCGTACCGACTTCAAACTCTGGGAACCGAATGAGGGGGCCGCGAGGAGCTATAGAATTTGAATCTGGGTCATTTGAAAACTCCCTGGCCGTTCGGGGTCATCGTACGATAGCCACCTATGAGAGAAATAGGATATGTTGCAGGTGTCAGAGGCTGCCGTACAAGCCGCGGAGGCCCCAGGAGCCCAAATCATTACAGAAAGTTGCGTCACGTGACTCTCGACGTCATACCGATAGGGCTTGGTCGGGAAGTGAAATTATTATTTTTTCTTATTTTACACACATCTTCCTGCCTCTAGTGGTTCTCTATGGGCCCACAAACCCCCTCGCGCGTTGGCTCGGGTATCCGACGTCTTTCTGACAGAAACCTCCCCTATGCACAAACGAGCAAGGTCACGAAGGATGCCCGGCTCCTCTAGGGGGCGCCACGGCTGTGAGGGAGAGAAAAAAGAAAGAAGGGCGGCGAGTGAGACGTTTTGGCTTCTTTTGGATGTCGCGCCACGCATAGGCAGCAAAGGGCAGCAAACTACCAACTCTAGGCGCTCTGCGGACGCAAGGGTGGCGAGCGAGTTGTTTTGGCATCTTTTGGATGTCGCGCCACACATAGGCAGCAAGGGGCAGCAATCTACCTACTCTAGGCGCTCTGTGTACGCAAGGGTGGCGAGCAAGACGTTTTGGCATCTTTTGGGTGTCGCGCCACGAATAGGCAGCAAGGGGCAGCAAACTAGCAAGTCTAGGTGCGCTGCGGATGTGAGGAAGACTATGGCAGAGTTAGGCGGTAAGGGGGAAGCGAAAGTCTCCTCGTGTATGTGGTGATGAAGATTAGGTGGTGAGGGGATGAATAGGCATTTTGTGGTGCGAGGGTCCAAGCCCGCAGCACTTTGCCACCCCTTGTGGTGTCCGTACGATGCCTCTCCGGGCCCCTAAACTCCGATAAGGGAAAAAAGTCCCAATCATAATAAGAGTGAGCGAGAATTTGGCGTCCAATTCAGGTATACGAGCCCTTCGTCTGCCTAGTTGACCGATGGCAATCTATATGAATGAACAATTGTCCACGATTTACCTAACTTTCCTTGCGGTGGCCATGTAAGCAGACAGATCGGACATTCACCCATCATTGTGAGTTGTACATCATTCATTCCTTTCAAACAGAGCGATGATCCTGGAAATTTTTATACAATTGCCAGGAAACAAGAGCTAAGCGAGTTTGTCAATTATTCAAAAACTAAAAAAAACTATTGGTAGGCTCTATTTAGCTTAATCACGCATAATTGCATGTACGTCCTTATCATCAAACTGCATCTCAAGACGAGAGAATAGCGTTGTCTGCTTAAATGCAGGTTAAAGTTTGAAATTAATCAAAATTAAAATTCATATTATATGTCATATCATATTACAATATATTCTACATAATAATAACCCAAACAATATAGCTTATTTAGCCCTACTTGGCTAAATATAAAAGGAAAGCGGCAATAAAAGCAAACTGCGCTTTTGAGCCACCTATAAACACAGCAAGGGAAATTCCGTCACCTTGACAGCCCTACATTCACGATCAAAAAATCTGCACATGACATTACATTACAGTTCCTTATCACGTGTCTTTATGTGTGAAGGCGCACTGGGGGACAAATCCTGGGACACATTATGCCTTCATTTTCCGAGATCTCTGTATGAAAAGGCTATTAAATAAGAATTAAGTTTTTACTTTTTTTTTGGTCAGTACGTCTACCTCGGGTTGTTTTGCCATGTGCAGTGTAAATGCAGATATCGGATATGTGTCACTTTTAAAAGAAGCTGTAAGCGGGTGGGATATAGTCACAAAAACGGAATTGAGCATAAAGAACTGCGGTGTAAATGCGGCCTTTCTTGCCGAAACTGTTTATGCACCTTCCGAAAGACTGCCTCGATTAAGGCTACACATCGAGCCAGGCACCCCCGGCACACGTGGAGGGCCAGCGACAGACATGCACTCCCTGGTGGTCTAGTGGCTAGGATTCAGCGCTCTCACCGCCGCGGCCTGGGTTTGATTCCTGGTCTGGGAAATTGTTTTTGGACACCCTATGGCGCTTTTCCATGAATCTTTAAACAAACAGGTGTTTGCACGGTCTCCAAGGGTTAAAAAGACAATTCCTTCGAGCCGGATTCGAACCAGCGACCTAAGGATGACCAGAGAGACGCCTACAGTCCTCCGCTCTACCAACTGAGCTATCGAAGGCCTGGTAAACTGCTGCTGCCGACTGAGCTATTTTTGGCGCAGGTCAGAGGACGCCCCATGGCACGCAAAGGAGCTGAGGCACAACGAGCCAGCCACTAGTAGAAACTAGAATCTTCTAATCCGTAGTCAGACACGTTATCCATTGCGCCACTGACCCACCCTCACAGCGCCCTCCGAATTGCCGTGCACACGAAAACAGCACAAGACGAATGTAAATCGACACTCGGCAAAGGCGTACAGAATGCACGCTCACTGCTCATCAAACCCTTCAGAGGATTACTAGCAATTTCAAGGCAGCTGTGGTTGGAGCTAGACTCTGCTGGAGACAGGCTCTCCAGGAACTGTGTTTGCCACCTGTGCCTTACACTGTCTGACAGAAATTCAGCGATGGACCGATTCCGTGTAAGGCCAATCACTTGAGCACCAGGAGGCTCCAGCGTGTGCAAAGCAATGTGAGAAGTGGGATTCGAACCCACGCCTCCAGAGGAGACTGCGACCTGAACGCAGCGCATTTTTTTTATTCAAGCACTAAAGCTTACAGCACCTGACATTCCCAGGCAGTCTCCCATCCAAGTACTGACCAGGCCCGACCCTCCTTGACTTCCGAGATCAGACGAGAGCGGGCGTGCATATTTTTATTATTTATTTAAAATATAACATACATAATATTTACATTAAAAATCACAAAAAAACAAAAAACTGAAAACAAAATCTGACAAAACAAACTAAAATCAGATCTCTTTCTCTGGCAATTTCCACATAAAAGCCTTTAAAACACAATATACTTGTTCTGTAAAAACATGATAAAAGTCATTCAACATTTGTTTCCATTTAAAATACACATACAGTCTTTTCATGTACAATTCTGTTTTCCTTTTCAACACAATCCAGACATCCAACACAATTTTTTCCTTTTTAGCTACAATTCTTCTTTCCCAGATTGCACTTTTCATTAACATTATCCACAGATTTATAAACTTTTTGTTTTCACACTTCTTTTCCCAACCAAACATCACCACTCTATCCCATTCCATTACATTTTCATCCCACTCCTCAGTCAGATCCTTAACCACACATTTGCATTTTTCCAAAAAACCTTCCAGTTCTTTACAATATAAAAACATATGTAAAATCCATTCTTTCTTTTCTTGGCACACTTTACACAAAGCGCTTTGTTCCATTCCAATCTTATTTAAAATAACATCAGCAAAAACCACTCTGTGTCTTATAAAATATTCCAAACCCTCCAACTTTACGTCCACACATTTCCCTCTCATGTTTCTCCATATACACTCTTCTTTTAAATCTTTGAATTTTTCCACCCAGTACTTATTCGTTATCGGCTCTTTAAAAACATCATCTCTAAAAACACAATAAAAACTTTTTACACTACATTCATTAAAATCATGCATTTTTCCTCCCAATTTCACAGTGATGTTTCTTTCTTTTGTCTCTTCTTCCATACTCTCTATTCTCTCAATCCATTCTTTTGGTATTGCGTTCTTAATGACTTCATATTTATTTCTTAATTCTTGTACATTATATTCTTCCTTAGCCTCCTCCATCGTGTCCACAATATATTGTGTTTGTAAAAAACCTTCTTTAAATTCATATAAAACGTCTCTTACTTTTGTTATTCCAACTCCCATCCATTTTTTAAAAAACAGTTCTTTTCCTTGATTTAAAATNGCAGCTTTTCACAGAAATAAATCTCTGACCAGCATTTTCAGCAATATTCTGCTTTAGTTTTGTACAAAAACCTTGGGGCTTCGAATGCTAGTTCGTCACACCCTCTTGCATCACATATTCGAAGCGCATGCCCCTCGCTGTACGGCAAGTGCTTTAAAAAAAATCACAAAAAATATTCCAGAAAAATAAACGGCCCACAACGTCCCCAAAATGTGCAATATATTACATAACGAGGCCGTACCGACTTCAAACTCTGGGAACCGAATGAGGGGGCCGCGAGGAGCTATAGAATTTGAATCTGGGTCATTTGAAAACTCCCTGGCCGTTCCGGGTCATCGTACGATAGCCACCTATGAGAGAAATAGGATATGTTGCAGGTGTCAGAGGCTGCCGTACAAGCCGCGGAGGCCCCAGGAGCCCAAATCATTACAGAAAGTTGCGTCACGTGACTCTCGACGTCATACCGATAGGGCTTGGTCGGGAAGTGAAATTATTATTTTTTCTTATTTTACACACATCTTCCTGCCTCTAGTGGTTCTCTATGGGCCCACAAACCCCCTCGCGCGTTGGCTCGGGTATCCGACGTCTTTCTGACAGAAACCTCCCCTATGCACAAACGAGCAAGGTCACGAAGGATGCCCGGCTCCTCTAGGGGGCGCCACGGCTGTGAGGGAGAGAAAAAAGAAAGAAGGGCGGCGAGTGAGACGTTTTGGCTTCTTTTGGATGTCGCGCCACGCATAGGCAGCAAAGGGCAGCAAACTACCAACTCTAGGCGCTCTGCGGACGCAAGGGTGGCGAGCGAGTTGTTTTGGCATCTTTTGGATGTCGCGCCACACATAGGCAGCAAGGGGCAGCAATCTACCTACTCTAGGCGCTCTGTGTACGCAAGGGTGGCGAGCAAGACGTTTTGGCATCTTTTGGGTGTCGCGCCACGAATAGGCAGCAAGGGGCAGCAAACTAGCAAGTCTAGGTGCGCTGCGGATGTGAGGAAGACTATGGCAGAGTTAGGCGGTAAGGGGGAAGCGAAAGTCTCCTCGTGTATGTGGTGATGAAGATTAGGTGGTGAGGGGATGAATAGGCATTTTGTGGTGCGAGGGTCCAAGCCCGCAGCACTTTGCCACCCCTTGTGGTGTCCGTACGATGCCTCTCCGGGCCCCTAAACTCCGATAAGGGAAAAAAGTCCCAATCATAATAAGAGTGAGCGAGAATTTGGCGTCCAATTCAGGTATACGAGCCCTTCGTCTGCCTAGTTGACCGATGGCAATCTATATGAATGAACAATTGTCCACGATTTACCTAACTTTCCTTGCGGCGGCCATGTAAGCAGACAGATCGGACATTCACCCATCATTGTGAGTTGTACATCATTCATTCCTTTCAAACAGAGCGATGATCCTGGAAATTTTTATACAATTGCCAGGAAACAAGAGCTAAGCGTGTTTGTCAATTATTCAAAAACTAAAAAAAACTATTGGTAGGCTCTATTTAGCTTAATCACGCATAATTGCATGTACGTCCTTATCATCAAACTGCATCTCAAGACGAGAGAATAGCGTTGTCTGCTTAAATGCAGGTTAAAGTTTGAAATTAATCAAAATTAAAATTCATATTATATGTCATATCATATTACAATATATTCTACATAATAATAACCCAAACAATATAGCTTATTTAGCCCTACTTGGCTAAATATAAAAGGAAAGCGGCAATAAAAGCAAACTGCGCTTTTGAGCCACCTATAAACACAGCAAGGGAAATTCCGTCACCTTGACAGCCCTACATTCACGATCAAAAAATCTGCACATGACATTACATTACAGTTCCTTATCACGTGTCTTTATGTGTGAAGGCGCACTGGGGGACAAATCCTGGGACACATTATGCCTTCATTTTCCGAGATCTCTGTATGAAAAGGCTATTAAATAAGAATTAAGTTTTTACTTTTTTTTTGGTCAGTACGTCTACCTCGGGTTGTTTTGCCATGTGCAGTGTAAATGCAGATATCGGATATGTGTCACTTTTAAAAGAAGCTGTAAGCGGGTAGGATATAGTCACAAAAACGGAATTGAGCATAAAGAACTGCGGTGTAAATGCGGCCTTTCTTGCCGAAACTGTTTATGCACCTTCCGAAAGACTGCCTCGATTAAGGCTACACATCGAGCCAGGCACCCCCGGCACACGTGGAGGGCCAGCGACAGACATGCACTCCCTGGTGGTCTAGTGGCTAGGATTCAGCGCTCTCACCGCCGCGGCCTGGGTTTGATTCCTGGTCTGGGAAATTGTTTTTGGACACCCTATGGCGCTTTTCCATGAATCTTTAAACAAACAGGTGTTTGCACGGTCTCCAAGGGTTAAAAAGACAATTCCTTCGAGCCGGATTCGAACCAGCGACCTAAGGATGACCAGAGAGACGCCTACAGTCCTCCGCTCTACCAACTGAGCTATCGAAGGCCTGGTTAGCTGCTCCTGCCGACTGAGCTATTTTTGGCGCAGGTCAGAGGACGCCCCATGGCACGCAAAGGAGCTGAGGCACAACGAGCCAGCCACTAGAAGAAACTAGAATCTTCTAATCCGTAGTCAGACACGTTATCCATTGCGCCACTGACCCACCCTCACAGCGCCCTCCGAATTGCCGTGCACAGGAAAACAGAACAAGACGAATGTAAATCGACACTCGGCAAAGGCGTACAGAATGCACGCTCACTGCTCATCAAACCCTTCAGAGGATTACTAGCAATTTCAAGGCAGCTGTGGTTGGAGCTAGACTCTGCTGGAGACAGGCTCTCCAGGAACTGTGTTTGCCACCTGTGCCTTACACTGTCTGACAGAAATTCAGCGATGGACCGATTCCGTGTAAGGCCAATCACTTGAGCACCAGGAGGCTCCAGCGTGTGCAAAGCAATGTGAGAAGTGGGATTCGAACCCACGCCTCCAGAGGAGACTGCGACCTGAACGCAGCGCATTTTTTTTATTCAAGCACTAAAGCTTACAGCACCTGACATTCCCAGGCAGTCTCCCATCCAAGTACTGACCAGGCCCGACCCTCCTTGACTTCCGAGATCAGACGAGAGCGGGCGTGCATATTTTTATTATTTATTTAAAATATAACATACATAATATTTACATTAAAAATCACAAAAAAACAAAAAACTGAAAACAAAATCTGACAAAACAAACTAAAATCAGATCTCTTTCTCTGGCAATTTCCACATAAAAGCCTTTAAAACACAATATACTTGTTCTGTAAAAACATGATAAAAGTCATTCAACATTTGTTTCCATTTAAAATACACATACAGTCTTTTCATGTACAATTCTGTTTTCCTTTTCAACACAATCCAGACATCCAACACAATTTTTTCCTTTTTAGCTACAATTCTTCTTTCCCAGATTGCACTTTTCATTAACATTATCCACAGATTTATAAACTTTTTGTTTTCACACTTCTTTTCCCAACCAAACATCACCACTCTATCCCATTCCATTACATTTTCATCCCACTCCTCAGTCAGATCCTTAACCACACATTTGCATTTTTCCAAAAAACCTTCCAGTTCTTTACAATATAAAAACATATGTAAAATCCATTCTTTCTTTTCTTGGCACACTTTACACAAAGCGCTTTGTTCCATTCCAATCTTATTTAAAATAACATCAGCAAACACTCCGGTGCAGCCGGCGTCCAGTCCGGTGCAACCGGAGGTCCTGCCGGCGTCTCAACCGGCGGTCGAGCCGGCGTCCCAGCCGGTGGTCGAGCCAGCATCCAGTCCGGTGCAGCCGGCATCCACTCCGGTGCAGCCGGCATCCAGTCCGGTGCAGCCGGCATCCAGTCCGGTGGTCCAGCCGGCGTCCAGTCCGGTGCAGCCGTCATCCAGTCCGGTGCAGCCGGCATCCAGTCCGGTGCAACTGGCGTCCAGTCCGGTGTCCAGTCTTGTGTCTAGTTTTGTGTCCAGTCTTGTGTCTAGTCTTGTGTCCAGTCCGGTGATCCAGCCGGCGTCCAGTCCGGTGATCCAGCCGGCGTCCAGTCCGGTGATCCAGCCGGCGTCCAGTCCGGTGATCCAGCCGGCGTCCAGTCCGGTGATCCAGCCGGCGTCCAGTCCGGTGATCCAGCCGGCGTCCAGTCCGGTGATCCAGCCGTCGTCCACTCCGGTGATCCAGCCGGCGTCCCAGCCGGCCATTCAGCCGGCGTCAAGCCCTGTCCAGCCGGCCTTCCAGCCGGCATCAAGCCCTGTCCAGCCGGCCTTCCAGCCGGCGTCAAGCCCTGTCCAGCCGGCCTTCCAGCCGGCGTCAAGCCCTGTCCAGCCGGCCCTTCCAGCCGGCGTCAAGCCATGTCCAGCCGGCCTTCCAGCCGGCGTCAAGCCATGTCCAGCCGGCCTTCCAGCCGGCGTCAAGCCATGTCCAGCCGGCCTTCCAGCCGGCGTCAAGCCATGTCCAGCTGGCCCCTGGGAAACTCCCAGGGCCAAGGACTGTTCCCCCGAGGACTCCCCCTAAGTCCCCCAGGACTCCGCGCCCTCGAGCGCAGCCGGGGACTGGGACTTTTCCCCACCCCTATGGACTGCCCCTTATGGGCCCTTGTTTGGTCCCTCCCCCCCTCCCATGTTTGTTATTTTTATTGTCGCACCCCAACCCCATTGTCATTTTGTCTTGTTTGCCACTGATTCTGTTCTCCATGTTTTGTCTGGTCTTGTCTTTGTCTCGGTCTGCCTTGTCTTGTCCGTCTACCCCTTGGTGAGCACCTGGAGGTGCTCATTAAAGGGGGGGCTTCTGTCATGGCTCTGCTTCCTTAGTCATGTTTTTCTTGGTCCTGTAGCAGAGCCATGACAAAGTCTTTGGTTATGTGTGGAGAGAAACATATTATTGTCCGTTTGGCTATAATATACGTTCTCTCCAGTGTCTTGTCATTGGCCCCATTCCTCTCGTTTCCTCGTTATCTTTCCCTGAGTGTTTGATTACCCACACCTGCCCCATGTCGTTATCCCTCGTTTGTCAATCCCTATTAATACCCTCTTGTTTCTTTGTCTTGTGTTCGTGGATTGTATGTATGTGAGTGTACTACGTTGTGTATGCGTTGTGTTTGTGGTGTTACCCTGGTTCCTGGTCTCTGCCTTGTCCTTGATGTGTGAGTTTTGTGTGTTTACCTTGTTTACCCTGTCGTGTTTTTTGTGAGATGTTTGGTCGAGTTTTTGAGTTAGGTTTTTGCTTCTTTTTGGTTTTACGTTTTACCCCCACGTGGGAAGTCTTTTGTTTTGTGTATATATACTTCTTAGTTTCGTTTTTCCCCCATCGAGGGTGTTTAGTTTGTGTTTTTGTAAGTAATAAATATATCTTGTTTAACCCCTTCACTGCCTGCCTGCGCTTGGGTTCTTCAGCCACGAGAACCGTGACAAATTTCTCCCTTTTCAAAAATCTCTTTAAAAACTCCATTTAAAATCTTGATTAAAACTCCTTTAAAACATATATAAAATTCTGTTCCCAAACCATCTATTCCTGGAATTTTCTTTTTATTCAATTCTTCTATTGCTCTTTCAATCTCCTCTTCTCTGATTTCTTGTTCACACTCTTCTTTATCTTCCTCACTTACTTTTGTTTTGATCTGATTTAACAGTTTCTCTTTTTCTTTCTCTTCCACACCCCTAGCACTAAACAGATCTTCATAAAAATACCTTATTTCTTCTAAAATCTTTTCATTCCCTTCTACAATTTCTGCATTTCCCCCCCTTATTTCTTTTATCGTTTCAGCTTTCCCTTTCTGCTTTTCCAGATCGAAAAAGAATTTAGCGCATTTTTCTCCTTCCACCACATATTTTGCTTTGCTTCTAAGCCTCGCCCCCTCATATTTTTTTTCTTCTATCTCTTTTAGTTTTCCTTCCATTTCTTTTATTTTTTCCATATCTTTTTTGTCTTTCTTCAATTCCATTTCCAAACTTTCTTTAATTTCTCTTTCTTTGTACCTTTTACTTTTCTGTATTAATCTACAGTAATCAATGGAGAATTTTTTTATTAGAAATTTTACGTTCTCCCACCATATTCTCTTATCCTCTTCATACATTCCATTTTCCTTTTCCTTTTCTATGATTTCTTTTATCTTTTCAACATACGCTTCATTATTTAAAATC
>NC_079899.1:4348171-4360764 GCF_024868665.1 Triplophysa rosa
TGAGTATAATGAGCCAGTGGGATATGTGAGATGTTACAGAGGGCTTATTTTATTTCTTTGTTCCAACTTCCAAGTGGCCTATAGCCTACGTTAGTCATTAATAAATTATGTTAAAACATGTATAAATGCCTCAAACTTGACAAAAGCTGTGTGCGTGCGCACATTTGAATAGCCTAATGTCGGGCTGTAAACGGGTTCGGGCTTTTAAAAAGCTGTCAATCAAAATGTACTTGTCGGGCTCGGGCCAAATTCTGTCGGGCTCGGGCCAAATTCTGTCGGGCCTAACTTTTAAGGCCCGATTACAGCTCTAGAGCATGAGACTCTTAATGTCAGGGTGCTGGGTTCGAGGCCCACGTTGGGCGTCAGAGCTGCCCTATTTCAGCGGACGTATTTACGAGAGCCCTGGCTCCCGGGGCCCTAGTGCTGGGACCTTTGGGCAGCTTCTCTAAAAAATTCAGAAAAAGTAACACGTTGTCACCTTGCTGCCTGCTGCAACAGGGGTTTCTCTGAAAACAAGTGCAACGATGCTGTGCTGTCACTTATTTGGTTGTAACTTTTCGAGGCTTTGGCATTTCGTTCCAAGTCGAGAGTGCGTTGTGTCCTAGGAAATTGCCACGGCTCGTTCTGCCACCATTTTCATCCAGGCCAGCGCTGCAATGGTTTGGCACGTTCGGCTGTGAAAGGTTGATGGGGACGAACTTAGCTTTTTTTTGCTACGTAGAGCACAGGGAAACTGCTCTTTTCAGAATTTCAAAACAACACGTTGCGGCAACTTGTGGGCCGTCATGCTAAGCTGAGTTAACAGAGCCTCACTGTAAAACAGAGAGGTATTTCTAATTGATCAAGCAACCAGACGGCTTCCCATACCGGCAGTCGAACCCGGGCCACCTGGGTGAAAACCAGGAATCCTAACCGCTAGACTATATGGGACACCCGAGCAGGGACGATACACACTGCAACTGTTAGGCAGAGACGAGGAAGTGAAGCAACAACCAGAAGCTTTCTTGGCACTAAAGAAACAATTTCTATCTCTCTCTGCGCACGTATGAACAATGGACCCGTTCACAGACTTGTCAGCTGCAAATGAGCCCGCTGACAAGAATTCGCTTTTGCCATTTAACAAAACCTGATTCGAAGCCTCAAAAATTGTGTAAACCTCCCCTGCACCGAAATCTTTCGTTAAAGCAAAAGACGAATGCAGGGATGAAGAGAAACTTGAGCTGTACCCACCAGCCCTCGACCCATTGTGGTCCTTACGTCACACCACAGAATTCAAAGAGGGTCAACTCCTAGGACATTCCAACTGGGGTTAAAACGAAATAAAATGCCCTTCCTTCACCAAATAACTGTAATCCCCTCTTATGACATGTTGCTGAATCTAACAGCATGCTGTGCACAGGTACTAGGACTGGGATCCGACTGGATAACAGAGGAACACATTTCCCACCTCTGACAAATGCCAGCCGATGCACTGAGAGATTATTGGAAGGCCTTCTTCTTCCTCTCTTTTATTTCTGTTCAACTACAGGTTAAACACCCAACCATCTCATTGATGTGTATCTAGTATTTTTTTTGGGGGGGGGGGCGTTTTTGGGTACATCTAACATGCAATCTTTGGTTTTAAAATTGTATTATTTGTTTCTGAGCAAATCATTTTGACTGATGGCAAAGTTAAGTTTCACTTTCTAATTATGATTTAATGGTGTACCGGAGCGCTGTCTACTGGAGTAGGCTACTTTTGACTAAATCATTTGCCTGTGATATTTCCTATTTTACAAACGTCTTATACTTTGTAATAATAATTGTGTTTTGTGTCATATTTCGTTTTATTCTAAACAAAATCAATTAGGATAATCAGAGCAGTAGCAGTGCCAGAATCACATGTTAATATTCTTAAAATTAAAATACAGGAAGCACAGTTTTGTTTTATGTCTAAATGCTTAAATTTACTTAGTTTAAACCTAAAGCTACATTAAAATAAATATTATGAGATAGGATTGCATGCATTTTATTGAGTGATGCATCGAGTACTCTTCTGCTCCAACTGTAATGTAACCCGGACTGTGTCCTCTCGTCCTCGTGGGTTCGAAATCCCAAGTGTGAACTTGCCGAGTCTGATGTAGCAAGGACACAAGTCCCTGCTTTACATTCTTAAAATTGAGAAATGTTGCATGTTAGCTCAGGCCAAGGAGTTATTGCTATACGCTACTGGTAGCATATGATAAGATACATCAAAATATACAGTCAAGATACTGCAGCGGCATTCCACCTTTCACTCAAGTGGCCATGTCCTCAATTATGTAGAACTTTAAGGCTTAAAACAATTTAAACGAATGAGGTATAAAAACATTCACCCCACTCAAAGTTGTCAGGAAGGACCAAATTAGCTCTATAGACCAAAATCACTTTTGTACCAGGCTGTAAAAATATTTTATCTGCTGCGAAGTTGGCCACTTCACCCCCATTTGGAGCCAGTCTCTAGTGGCTAGTTGTAGAATTGCGATTTAAATCACTTCCTTATTGCTTTCATGAGAGAGACCGGAAGGTTGACGCTCTGTACTGACCACTACATGATTACGACGAGAGGCCTGAAGTGATGGCAGGGATTGGCATTTGCTGAAGGTCTCAATCAAGTTTGAGAGCATTTTCAGAGGTGAGCCAGTCTTGAAGATTAAACAAGACACCTAAAGGGTTCAACGTAGTCGGCAGGATTCGAATCTTCGCGGGGAGACCCCAATGGATTTCTAGTCCATCGCCTTAACCACTCGGCCACGACTACTGCTGACATTCTCGCAGGTCTCAATGGGTCTAGCGCGAGGGTCTGGCTAGCTCACACGGTAGAGCATGATAGAGCTGAAGATCTTTGCCCGAACCCGACGAACCCGACGTGACCCGACGGGTTCGGGCTTAATTTCTATCATTTTACACAGGCTCAGGACGGGCTCGGGCTGGTGTGGTAAATGAGCGGTCATGTGATGCGTTCCGATTAGCGCAAGAAAGATGCGAAAATGGATGCTGAGGCGGTGAAACGGAGGATTGCCTCTGGCGATTACGTTTTGGTTGCACCAGCAACTAAAGCAAAGTCTGAGGTGTGGAAAAGTTTTGACCATGTGCATAATGAGAATAATGAGCCAGTGGGATATGTGAGATGTTACAGAGGGCTTATTTTATTTCTTTGTTCCAACTTCCAAGTGGCCTATAGCCTACGTTAGTCATTAATAAATTATGTTAAAACATGTATAAATGCCTCATTCTTGACAAAAGCTGTGTGCGTGCGCACATTTGAATAGCCTAATGTCGGGCTGTAAACGGGTTCGGGCTTTTAAAAAGCTGTCAATCAAAATGTACTTGTCGGGCTCGGGTTGAATTCTGTCGGGTTTGGGCACTGTCGGGCCTAACTTTTAAGGCCCGATTACAGCTCTAGAGCATGAGACTCTTTATGTCAGGGTGCTGGGTTCGAGGCCCACGTTGGGCGTCTGAGCTGCCCTATTTCAGCGGACGTATTTACGAGAGCCCTGGCTCCCGGGGCCCTAGTGCTGGGACCTTTGGGCAGCTTCTCTAAAAAATTCAGAAAAAGTAACACGTTGTCACCTTGCTGCCTGCTGCAACAGGGGTTTCTCTGAAAACAAGTGCAACGATGCTGTGCTGTCACTTATTTGGTTGTAACTTTTCCAGGCTTTGGCATTTCGTTCCAAGTCGAGAGAGCATTGTGTCCTAGGAAATTGCCACGGCTCGTTCTGCCACCATTTTCCTCCAGGCCAGCGCTGCAATGGTTTGTCACGTTCGGCTTTGAAAGGTTGATGGGGACGAACTTAGCTTTTCTTTGCCACGTAGAGCACAGGGAAACTGCTCTTTTCAGAATTTAGCAACATGCTAAGCTGAGTTAACAGAGCCTCACTATAAAACAGAGAGGTATTTCTAACTGATCAAGCAACCACACGGCTTCCCATACCGGGAGTCGAACCCGGGCCACCTGGGTGAAAACCAGGAATCCTACCCGCTAGACCATATGGGACACCCGAGCAGGGACGATACACACTGCAACTGTTAGGCAGAGACAAGGAAGTGAAGCAACAACCAGAAGCTTTCGTGGCACTACAGAAAGAATTTCTATCTCTCTCTGCACACGTATGAACAACTGACCCGTTCACAGACTTGTCAGCTGCAAATGAGCCCGCTGACAAGAATTCGCTTTAGCCATTTAACAAAACCTGATTCGAAGCCTCAAAAAATGTGTAAACCTCCCCTGCACCGAAATCTTTAGTAAAAGCAAAAGACGAATGCAGGGATGAAGAGAAACTTGAGTTGTACCCTGCAGCCCTCGACCCATTGTGGTCCTTATGTCACACCAGAGAATTCAAAGAGGGTCAACTCTGGAGGGTCAACTCCTAGGACATTCCAACTGGGGTTAAAACGAAATAAAATGCCCTTCCTTCACCAAATAACTGTAAACCCCTCTGATGATGTTGCTGAATCTAACAGCATGCTGTGCACAGGTACTAGGACTGGGATCCGACTGGATAACAGAGGAACACATTTCCCACCTCTGACAAATGCCAGCCGATGTGTAATAGTGTTGAAAAGAACATTTAATTTAACTAGTTGTGTGCATTTCATAAAATTAAGCATTTGGTTGTATTCATCGGTGTTCGAAGGCTTCCCTCCTGTGGCTGTTAATGGTACTGCAGACATTGTATTTAGTCCCTTCTCTCTTGCCGTACCCTAGCAGTTTTGAGTGTCGCTGCTGCGGGTATGTAGGGTTTTCCATGCTCTTACTCATTATCGACTTAAGTGTTAAAATGATATGTTTTAAGTTAATCTTTTTGACTCAATTGTTTACGTATATGCTTTTGAACATGTATATAATGTGTTTAGGACTTTAACACGGTTGTTGAGATCGCTATACATGTAACTTTATTGTATTTCCTCGTGCGTCACACGAGTGAATAGGAGTTCATTTCACGTTGTCATTGTGTTATGTTGTAAACTTCCGATGATTGATTGTAATATGAGATGAGTGAAAGTGTAATTTTTATTTATTTTAGTTGTAAACTTTGTCTGCAGTGTTTCGATTCAGCCAAGCTGATTTGTTTTTCTTTTTCTTCCCAAAAAGGTATGTTGTTTTCATGTTGTTTTCATGTTTATGTATTATTATATGGTGTTCTATTTGAGTACTTAATTTTGTTATAATAGCAGTTTTGAGTGTCGCTGCTGCGGTTGTAAACTATGTCTGCAGTGTTTCGATTCAGCCAAGCTGATTTGTTTTTCTTTTTCTTCCCAAAAAGATAAACTGGAAAGTGAAAGAATCCCATGTGTGAATGTGTGTCCTTACATGCGTCTGCTACATTGGTGCCGTGACCCTCTGATTTATTTTTGATCAGCTCGATGCAGATCGGCCGTGGTTGCTGTGTGCAGGATAGGTTCATCGGTGGATAATGTTTTCAACGCCGTGAGCAGGTCATTTTATAAGTGTGACGAGCTTTCGACACTGTGGAGAAGGACAGTATATACAAAAACATATATTGGGACTCTACATTTACTTATATACACTGTGCAGGTACTTATGGACCATAATGGCACTACACTGCCTATCACCACTTTAGCATATTTCATTGCTTCATATCTACGATCACTGTTGTTTTCAAAATGGCTGCAAAGCATGAGTGTGATTGTGATTTAAATTCAACATGTCATTGTGACTTTAGTGTGCCTAGAGGAAGAGGTTCATGGATACATGGCACTCCTGAAGGAGATATTTTCAGTAAAGATGTCAGCCGAGGGGTTGGACAATCACGGGTACATACTGCCAGTTGGATAGGTATTGGGTTAGGTCAAACCATGTGTAGTACTCCTGTTGGGCGGGTTTCTAGTGAGTGTCCATACTCTTCCACACCTGCTTTTGATAAGGCTGCTTTGGACCAGCTCACAGACATGGTAGGCCAGCTAGGTTCACAAATTGGTGAGTCAATTGTGGCAAAACTAGTATCTGCTGGCTTTGTTAATACTAATGCAGATAGTCAAGCCAATTCACACAGTTTTTCTCAGACACCTACATGCTTGGAACAGTGTTCACATACTCAATCGATAACTCCACAAATCACTGTGCACATGAAATCGGAACATGACACATTCAGAGGTGATAGTTCTGATAAGTATGGCATCGAAGAGTGGGTAGACAGGACAAAAGCCCACTTAAGAAAACAAAATTGCCCTGTTCAGGTGCAAGCTGATGAGATAATGAGTCGACTCGCTGGAAAGGCGAGGGATGTTGTTAGGGTCAGTCTACGCAGCGATGGTATGCTCAATGTCAGACAGAACCCTAAAGTTATCTTTGACATTCTCATGCAATATTTCAGTGAAGTACCCTCTTGTTTACCACTTGCGGATTTTTATGCCACCACCCCCAGAGTTAAAGAGAACCCAGTGGACTACTGGATATGAATTAACAAAGCAGCTGACTTGGCAGATGAAGGATTGCGCAGACAAGGCAAACGGTTTGAGACCATGAGAGAAGAGGTAACACTGATGTTCGTGAAATTCTGTCCTGATCCTGCATTAGCTAGTATATTCAGGTGCAAACCCATTCAAGAGTGGAGTGCAAAAGAAATACAGAGCAGACTTGATGATTACCAGAGTGAATTCAGGAGCCGTGGAAATTCTGTTATGAATCTACGCAGTAACACAACTGCAGTGTTCAATAGTGAAAATGTTGATTATGAACACCCTGGGATGATACAGTCTGCTGCTCAAATTCATTCGTCAGGTTCTTTACCTACTGCTCGGATATGTAGCCAACCAGAGCTCACATCAACACCCAGCCAGGCCCAGTATCAGCCATGCAGACCCCCTAGCTCCTCACCTGCTCCAGTGCTAACCCAACACACACAACAGTCTGAAAACCAGTTGCTCACTCGTATGATGGAAATGATGGAACAGCTCATGGACAAAGTTCAATCTCGTGATGCTTCCAACCTAAGACGTGGTTCGAGACAGCAGCGCAGTTTTGTCAGAAATGTATGTCGGGTCTGTAATGACACCAAACACACCACAGTAACTCACTGCATGATGGATAAATTGTGCTTTGCATGTCTCTTTCCAGGACACACCAAAAAGGAATGTCCAAAACACTTCTCTGCCCAGACACAACATGAGGGAAACTAGTTGACCCGTATTCAGAGTGAGGCAATGCGGGTCCCAAATGTAACTCCCAAACCATTGATAATTGTGAATTCGAGGAAACATATCTGTCAGCCAAAGAAGATTGTGGTCAATCAGATGTCATTTATCAGAACAATCATGTTGTTGGTGGGTGTGACAGCCTTTTCTATGCGCCTGTGAGAATAGGGGAATCTGTGACACTGAGTGCTATGTTGGACAGTGGTTCGATGGCCTGCACCATTAATGAGTCTGCCGAGTTAAAACTGAGATCCGCTGGTGCGGTGGACGAATCTACGGCGTTTGACACCGAGGTTGTCCTTGTCGGTTGTGGTGGGCTGCGAGTGAAACCGAAATCATTTTTCAATCTTACCATGGAAGTATACGGCATAAAAATGACAGTACCTACCCTGGTGATTCCTGGACAAGTTGATGAGTTGATACTTGGGACTAATGTTATAAAACACATTCTCCGATATCTCAAACTCAGCGATGGATTTTGGCAGGCAGTGGCTAATCCAACCCCTGTGGACCCCGAGAGTGAACAATTCTTGTCAATGCTTGCTGGGTTGAACCGCTGGAGAGGAGAGGAGATACCTGAAAAGATCGGGACAGTAAAATGCAACTCGGCAGTTTATCTTGAGCCAGGCTGTGAATATTTGGTGTGGGGAAAATTGCCCAAATCAGCAGTTATGTCCCCAGGAAGTGCAGTCATGACAGAGCCTACATCTTCTCACTCTATTCCCAGAGGTGTAATGGTAGCCAGACTAGTCACATCTTTGTGGGGAGATGGATGGGTACCCTTGAAGCTTATCAACACATCAGGCAGTCCAGTGTTGTTGCGAAGAAATGCGAAGATTGCAGACCTCTATCCGTGTCTTGCACTTGAAGATTTTGATCATGCTAATCCAGTTGATCCATTCCTGGTAAGCTGTCCTGCAAGTTTGTCTGTTGATGTGGCTGATGTGTCACCTGCGGGTGACAACATAAAGTCAGTTGGTCTTGAAGATCTCAACCTTAGTTCATGTGAGATCTCTGATGCAAGCAAGCAACGGCTGGAGAACCTGATTCTGAGTTACAAAGACATCTTTTCTCATCATCATCTTGACTGTGGAGAAGCTAGAGGCTTTGTGCATAGAATACACCTTTCAGACACCAGACCATTCAAGCTTCCATTCAGACGAGTGGCACCCAGTCAGTATCAAACATTGCGACAAGTACTTTCTGAAATGGAGGAGAAAGAGATAATCAGGCGATCTACCAGCGAGTATGCATCTCCTCTCGTTTGGTCTGGAAGAAGAATGGCGACTTGCGTTTATGTACCGATTTCCGCTGGTTGAACAGAAGAACTCTGAAGGACGCACACCCTCTTCCGCATCAGGCGGATTGTTTGGCAGCACTTGGCGGAAATGCCCTGTTCAGCACAATGGACTTGACGTCCTGATTCTACAATATGCCCCTGCATGAAGAGGATCGCAAGTTCACCGCTTACACTACTCCGATGGGTGTTTTCGAGTACATCGTTTACTTCAAGGCCTTTGCAACAGTCCTGGCAGCTTCATGCGTATGATGCTCAGTGTGTTTGGGGACGAAAATTTCCTAAGTTTGCTATGTTATCTGGACGATTTAATTGTCTTCGGCCCAAACGAGAAAACTGCTCTTGATCGCTTGGAAATGGTGTTTGGAAGGCTTCGCTCACATAATCTTAAACTGGCTCCAAAAAAGTGTCACCTCATGAGGAAGTCTGTGAAGTTGCTGGGGCACATAATTGATCAGAATGGTGTCTCTATAGACTCAAGCAAAGTTGAGAGCATTTCTTCAATAAGTAGTCCAGACTTGATGGAGCGTGATGGGACAACTCCTTCTCCTAAGAAGATAAGATCCTTTCTGGGAATGGTGAATTATTATCAGCACTTTGTTCCAAACTATTCAGCCATAGCCAAGCCTCTCTTTAATCTTCTGAAGGGTCAGAAGGCTAGAGTGAAGACTCCGAAAAAGCTGAATCAAGTTCTATAGAATAGGAAACTTAAGCCCAGCGACTGGACACAAGCACAGGATCAGGCTGTCGAAAGGCTGAAAACATTGTTTGTAGAGAGTGTTGTCCTTGCCCATCCGGACTTTAACCGACCTTTCATATTGGCAACAGATGCCTCCCTAGATGGTATTGGGGCGGTGCTTTCGCAGATTCCGGAAGGGGAGACAAAAGCCAGGCCTGTAGCTTTCGCCAGTAAGTCCCTTTCTCGATCGCAGCAAAACTATCCAGCACATCGTTTGGAATTTTTGGCTATGAAATGGTCAATATGCGACAAATTTAGTCATTGGCTCAGAGGACATGAATTCACTGTCTTGACTGACAATAATCCATTGGCCCATCTACTAACAAATCCCAAATTGGATTGCTGCGAACAACGTTGGGTGGCTAAATTGGCTAGCTACAATTTCAACATAAAGTATATGCCTGGTTCTCAAAATACTGTCGCTGATGCCCTCAGCCGGGTTCCATTTGTCAAACCTGATGTCAAGCAGAGACTGCTCAAAGAACCATATGGAACACTCCTGGCTGATTCCAAAGGAATGTCTACAGGTTCAGTGCAGGAAGTCTTCAGAAGCTCTTGCGATACAGACAGTAGGCAAAATGTCCTTAAATCAGGTCAGACTTGTGATAATAACATCCAGCAAAACTCGCTGACAATCCCAAGTGCAGATGTTTCGGCTATATTGCATTCACAGGTTGAGTGGGACATTGGTGCCAGATTTCGAGCAATGTCTGTCCTTGATCACTTACCTCAGATTATGTCCATAGGTCAGGACATGTGGCCAGCGTATTCAGAACAGGAGCTGCGAGAAAATCAACTTGCTGACAGGGTTTTGTCAAGAGTCATGTGTTACGTTGAGCGTCACCGTAGACCTTCAAGGAGAGAAAGAGCAAATGAAGCCATGATTGTCGTTCGATACCTTAAGCACTGGGAGAAACTCACTGTCCGCAACGGTGTCTTGTACAGAGTATCTCGTGACCAATTGTCAAGAGTGAAACGCCATCAATTTGTTGTCCCAGACTCTTTGGTAAGTGTGGTCTTAAAAGGAATCCATGATGATTGTGGCCACCAGGGTCAGTCTCGAAGTATTAGTCTTGCAAGGCAGCGCTTCTTTTGGTTGACCATGGATCAGACTGTGAGGGACTATGTGTGTTGATGCCACCGCTGTACTGTGAGCAAAACATCAGATCCTTGTGCTAGAGCTCCCATGGAGAGCATTTCGACAAGCAGACCATTAGAGCTCGTTTGCATAGACTTCTGGTCTGCAGAGGACTCCAGCAATAAGTCCGTGGATGTCTTAGTGGTAACTGATCATTTTACAAGGCTGGCACAAGCCTTTGTGTGTAGAGACCAGTCTGCAAAACAAGTTGCCAGGGTCTTATGGGACAAATATTTTTGCGTTTATGGCTTGCCATAAAGAATCCATAGCGACCAGGGTCCAAGCTTTGAAAGCAAATTGATCCGTGAACTCTTAAGGGTCTCTGGGGTGCAAAAGTCACGCACAACACCGCACCATCCTATGGGCAATGGCAGCGTGGAACGCTTTAACAGGACCCTTGGAAACATGATCCGTGCCTTGTCACCAGATGTTAAACGGGACTGGCCTAGACGGTTGCAAACGCTGACATTTCTGTACAATTGCACTGTCCATGCGACAACAGGTTATGCCCCTTTTTACTTGATGTTCGGGCGTGTGCCGCGTCTGCCCATCGACGTTCTTTTTCGTTCAGTTTTGGACGATTCAGCTCTAACCTGCTGCGACAAGTTTGTGACTACTTTGGTTAAGGACCTGCAAGAGGCATTGCTGATCGCGCACGAACATACAACGAAAGCGCAGCAAAGACAGGCAGAGTTGTACAATCGCAGGGTGAAAGGTCTTGGCGTCGCCATAGGTGATCAAGTGCTCCTGGCTAATAAAACTGAAAGAGGTAAGAAGAAAGTTGCTGACCGGTGGGAGTCGACGGTTTATACTGTTGTGGACTGTAAGCCTCAAATGCATACTTATAGGATCTGTAATCCTATCACAGGTCAGGAAAAAGTTGTTCATCGGAACCTACTTATGTTGATGAATTTCTTACCAGTGAACACGCAGCCTTCCCTGTCTGATCAGTTTTCTGATGTGTCTCACTCTGGGCGGAGGACGTCTTCAGTCCTGTCATCGTGTGCAGTAGAGGCTGAGTCTTTAGACGATTATGCCAAGCCAGAGGAGGATAGCAATGTCGCAATGCATGGTTCAGAGATGTCGAGAGACAAACTTATATCTACATGTGAGGGTGTTGATAATGACTGGGAGAGTGATTCTGTGTCTACCCAGAAATCTGACAACAGATATAGAACACTGAGTTGGGTTTCGAAACTGCCTGAAAGACGCACCCAAGTTGAGTCTGACCAAATTCTAGGTGGAGATTTAACGGATCCTTCAAGGAGGTCCTCTCCTGCTCCATCAGGAAGTCACACAGCTGGGTTGTCAGGAGATGCGAGACTCTCTGTTCCTGATGACAATGCAAGTAGTAGTTCAGAGTCTCAAGAAGCAGATTTTGAGACGGTCCTGTCTGTCCACTCACACTCAAGTGCACCTGCCAATTCATGTGTAGCTGACACTGTCGAACCACAAAGATCTGGTCAAGTCACACAGGTCAGGTCACGTTTTGGTCGCATCATTAGACCTGTTGACAGATTAATACATGTTGTGCCAGCTCAGGTCATGATTCAGGCTACAAAACGAAATGTTCAGGCTGTTTGTAAGTCAGTGCTTAGGGCTTTTTCTGTTTAGAGGTTATTTGGTTGCATACCTCTTATTTTATTCCAAATTTGTTTTATAAGTGCGTTTCAACTCTGAAAATAGTAGTTTGAAATTCACATACCTGATGTCGAAGGGTGCCTTAATATCCTTATTGGATTCTACATATTTTCTAGTTTTTGTGTGGGTACTAAGTTGTGTATGGAAGGATATTGTGGAATGTATGTAGATGGTCTACTGTCAGTTGCTGGTGGGAGAGCTTAGCGCTACTCTCCCATTGCTTCATCCCTAGGGGATGAATGTATTTTTGACTATCCTTTAATAGGACATCCTTTCTTATTGTGAAGTACATTGCCTGTACTGTAAACCTACATTGTGTTATAATTTTATGTAATTCAGTGGGGGTGAATGTAATAGTGTTGAAAAGAACATTTAATTTAACTAGTTGTGTGAATTTCATAAAATTAAGCATTTGGTTGTATTCATCGGTGTTCGAAGGCTTCCCTCCTGTGGCTGTTAATGGTACTGCAGACATTGTATTTAGTCCCTTCTCTCTTGCCGTACCCTAGCAGTTCTGAGTGTCGCTGCTGCGGGTATGTAGGGTTTTCCAAGCTCTTACTCATTATCGAATTAAGTGTTAAAATGATATGTTTTAAGTTAAT
>NC_079899.1:4360864-4372533 GCF_024868665.1 Triplophysa rosa
TTTAATAAATAAAAAGTACTTATTATCCGAATACCCGATTAATCGATGGAAAATCAGTAGAATACTCGATTACTAAAATAATCGATAGCTGCAGCCCTAGAGTGTATTATAACTTGTTCAAGTCAACCGGACTTTTATTTTGACGGGACGCCGCAAAGAGCGTTAGTTTAAGTTAACCGGACTTTTATTTTGATACTGGTATCGGTGCATCCCTACAATTATTCGATCCTCGATTTATCATTAACATCCATTATGCCGATAGATGATAAATAGTTCTAGGTAGGAGCATTAGCAAGAAAACAAACTTCAGCTGTTTCTTGGTTTTTAAAAAAGTTCTAGGAAGCCTCAAGTGGGAGACGATATTATTTGAAGAAATATATATTTAATGATAGACACAGCTTATTCCATTTTTTTAAATTATCCATTTATACTTTCTATTTGTCATAATGTTTGAGTTAAATAATATAAGGCGATACAACATAAATAAACATAACATAAAAAACACAAAACATATACAAACAAACCTAATAAAAAATGTAACATAAAAAGATGACTAACAGCTGAACCTGCTTTTGTTTCTTTGGTGTTATTTTTGTTTAACCACTCTGTTGTTTTTTCTATGTAGTGTGTTGGTCTTTGTGTAAAATCATGCTCGACTAAGAAAAAAATCGTAGCATGATTAGTCATCAGTTCCTTTGGTACTTTGTGCTGCTGTTCTTGACCTAAAGCCACATGCTTCCTTCTATATATACTGTGTATATATTAGAACTCACAATATAGTAGAATTTAACTGTGTACAATGGTAAGAATAAAAAACTTTTGAATGCAAGTATAATTCCTAACTTTGAATGCAATAATTTAGTATATTAAAAGCTCTAAGCATCTAATGGTTCCTGTTATAACCTTAACCCTGTTTCTACTTACACAAACACCTTAAATATGATGCAGAACATCGTGTGTGGTGTCATGTGAACTCTCATGTGATGTTGAATCCGCTCATAAACAATTATTTGAGGTAGAATGCGGCAGTTTTACCATGAAGTCTGTTTTCAAATATGGAACAAACAAAATATGAATTGACCACTGAATTCAGAACTGCTCTGGACCAGACTACTTCCTCAACCATTAACCTGCTGCACATGAGAGCGTGACTGCATGTTGAAAGTGCTTTCTTACTAGGGCAAATAAATCTTAAACGTATCTGAGTGGCGACAAATCATGTGCAATAAACACGGCTCCCTCGAAAAACTGTGACAGACCTATCTGCTATGGTCAAACTGTCACTCACTCAAATAAACAGATGACATTTTAAATTGCACAGCCTGTATATGCGCTACATGATGTGCTGGATCACCAACCAACCGCCTAGAATTCCAATCTGCCAGTTACGTTGTCTATAACAGTGTGTATTTACCTTGGTCAGAGTCAGATTTGTCAGAGGAGATGGTGGAGCCCATGCTGTCCATGCGTGTGCGCTCCACTCCCAGCTGCTCCAGACGTCTGCGCAGGTGTCTTTGTTCTCTCTGCAGATGGTCTAAAGTGTGCTGAGCCTTTCGCTCGCCCTCCTCCAGCCTCTGGACACAACACACACACACACACACACACAAGTTCAAAGGCTTTTTATAGAAAAGACAGTTTAGCTCTCAAATCTGATTAGATGAGTCGTGCTTGAAGCCATTAAAAAGTTAGTTCGGCTAAAGAATGGAGAAATTATAAATGTCTCTAGATGGTAAATAGACATTGGTCTATTTGGCTTATGCAGTGAAAACTTTAAGCACAGGGCTAGCAACACCAGGGTTATGGGTATAAGTTTCCAGAAGTACATGGACTAATAAAATGCATTTCAAACGCACTGTAATGCATTTGTTTTAAACATTTAGAAAAGTTAAATGGCTTCTAAAAGGTTTCTAGAGGTTCCTAAATGTGTTTAGGCTTTACCCTGTTTTACTATGGTTTAGAGGGTTTCAATTACTGCTGTACTTTTACTAACCAGTGCACATGTGCTGATGTGACAATAAAATCTGATAAAAAAGAACTGCAATGCAAAGCCTCTTGTTAATGATTGCTGTAATATCACACCGATGCCGTTGGGTCTTCTGAGAATTTCATGCCAACACCATGGGCACATACGCACGTACCTTGATGTGTTCCTTAGCCCTCATAAGTAGGCTGAGAGTTGTGTGCCTGTTTGAGTCTGGTCCTAAGGGCACGATGGATTTCAAGCGTTCCAAACACAGCCGTAAATGTGCCCTCCTGGGTTGAGTAACATGAGGAAAGAGAGACAGAGAAAGAGAACACAAAACTTTCCATAAGCAATTTTTTTTAGCAATAACATAAAGAGGATTGTGTCGACAATCTAAAACAATATATCTGTGCCCTAGTGTTGGCAAAACACTGAAAATCAGCGATCTGAATCTCATCTAAATCTAAAAAATAAAGCTTCAATATATAAAATATTGATGTTTTGTTTTAAAGATACCACGGACAAAATTCTAACATTCACATTGCGGTGTATTGATCTATCTTTCAACCTGTTGTGTAACATAAGTTGATGTTTCCCAACACTACTTTATGTTTATCGGTCACGTGCGTCGGACAAGATTCACAGCTGCCAGGGCGTGGTGAGGATCGGTGCCAGCAGCCACATGACCTGTTATGCAACCTGCCAGAAACTGCAGACTGCTGTATTTGTACAGAGACGTGGATCGCAACCCAGCTATTTTACCTTCCAGACACTGCGTGTGAACGTCTGTGTGTTAGCACTGAAGGAAAAAGAGCTTTGTCAAAAGATAATGATGTGCATGTTTGCCACTAAAGCCACTACAGTTAAAGGGACAGTTCATTCAAAAATGAAAAATCTGTCATCGTTTACTCACCCTCAGGTTGTTTCAAACCTGTATACATTTCTTTCTTCCAATGAACACACTGTATTCCCGAACAGTATAATCTAATCATTAAAAATAGGCAAACTACTCAAAACTGTGAAAAAGTTCATTTATCTTACAACTTTTAAGTGCGTTTAACTGTTTTGATATTTTGAGTTCCAGGGCCACAACATTTTTTTAATAAATAAAAAATATTAATTATATCTTCCAATGACGTCAGAGCGATTTCCAGCATGCTTTGTGTGGACTGGATAATGGAAGTAAATCTCGAAATAAAGTGTTATTTTATGTAAAATTACAAAAAATGACAAAATTACAATGGGAGGAGGCTTATACATGTTTAGTATTCTGTTCTATTCTGATATTTAAAGAGTTTTGTGACATTAGTGATCTTAATGAGGTTACCATTGTGCAGAGAGTAGAGCATTTGCTTAGGAGGGAAACAGACTCGATTCAAATTTTAAGTGTTTGATCTGAAGGCATTACATTGGTAATGCTACAGCTGTAATTGGCTGTTGTTCCTTCACGACAACATTAATAAGTGAAACTCAAGTAAATGTAAAATGAAATAATGAAAAATGAAGTTTTCAAAATGAATTATTTTGAGTTTACTATACTTATGAGTTTAGTGTTCTTTACTCAAAAGAATCGAGTTATCAACTTAAACATTTGTGGAAACTGATTACCGCAAAACTTTTAAGTTGTCTTAACTTATCGGGGTTTACAGTGCACAGAGAAAGATATTTGGAAGAATGTTAGCAATTTTCAGTTCTGGGACATCATCCACTACCACATAATGAGATGCTTTGAAGAATTTAGGAAAACAAAAGAGTTTTCAGGCACCTTTGACTACCATTTAATTCTTCCTACTATGGTAGTCAATGATGTCCCGGAACTGAAAATGACTAACATTCTTCCAAATATCTTTCTTTGTGTTCATCGGACCAAAGTAACTTATAGAGATTGGATGAACTATCCCTAAAATTTCAACACAGTCTCAGGAATTTGTGACATTGTCATGAACTGTAATCTATTAATTCGTATTTACTGACACGAATTTCCCCCTTTTTCCGTGTCAGTCTGCACAACTTTTTTCGTGTCACCAAGCACGACTAATGTATTTTAATACGCGGTATCTTTCATATGTATAAATATACTGTATATCAATGCAATCTGATAGGAATTCATACCTATTTTACAAGGTGGCTCATTCGTGTGAATTCCTGTTTCCTACGATCTCATTGGTATGATTTGTTATGATTTGAATTTTTCCCTGTGACGTTAGGTTTAGGGGCGGGGTTAGGGGAGCCATTTATCATTGATTTGCCACCTCGTGAAACTCGCGTTTTTAGCAAAATTTGCCTTTGCGGCTGTGATTTTAGGGTGTCGGGTGAAGTAAGGTGTTGGTTAGCCACATTCTAAAATATGTATGACTTCTTTTGATATCAAGTTATAAATGTAAATTCACATGCAGTCTGTCTTGAAAGTCGTGCTGAGTGACACGAAAAGCAAGTCGTGCTGAGTGACATTAAAAAAAGGTCGTGCTCACGGACACGAAAAAATGGGGATATTCGTGTCCAAGAACACAAATGAATAGATTCCAAATTTCGTGTCTATGCCACGAACTGCCGTGAGACTGGGTTGAAAGTTTATTATAGATTGTACAAGGCACTTGAAAACAAAATGGTGTTTCTTTTTCCACATGGAAATGGTTATTAAATTATGCAACTTATTTAATAACACAAAAAAATTAATATACTACTTGTCTGTAGAAGTCCATGTACATGAATTAGAAAATGGACAGATTTGCAATAGCAAACCAATTGTACAATGCAAATAACCATGGAGATCAACTATTAACTTGTTACCTTACATGCCTGTGACTCTATCGGCTATCTTTAGCAGCTATGTCGCGTCTATTGACGCCCTATAGACATGACTATATTAACAACAGCAAACCATCAAGTCCCTCATTGATTAAGTATGAAGCATTAAGCATCTGCATTGCATTCAGGTATTTACATTCTTAAATGTTGCTTCTGCATCTCAAGGCCACATGTGCCATTGAATCAAGTGGATGCTTTAACAAATTAGCAAACGTGAGTTAAACAAGAGGTTGAATGCATTTGTGACAGGTTTGTTTGCAAGGACTGCAATATGCTAGACTGCTAAAGGACGGGTTGTGTGTACACCTGCCTCTCCAGCCCACACATACACATAAACGTCTAACCCACTAGGTCATGTTTACAGCCCTTCTCTTCGCTTTCATTCTGCGTGTGGTTGGCTGGTCTAAAGGGCAGGAATACTATTACATAACTTTAAAATCTGCCACCGAAGTGGTGACAACCTGAGTAGCCCGGTGTTTGTTAAACAAATACAGACTGCAGGCTCCGTCCGTCATTTACACACACAGTNTATTCATATTTCGTTTCATTTCGTTATTAAGTTAATTTAGAAGAATGTTTGGAGTATTTTTTAGTATTTGGCTCAGGTGTAGAACACCGTTTGATTGTCAACTGCTCTGGAGCACGAATTTGAATTAATAATGTGAATGACACCATTTAAACTCTTAAAATAGTTTAGGATAAATAAATGGTTAAAAAGTATTAAAATAGTTTAGTTTTTAATGGTAAATTATATTTCGTTACGTTTCTTTATTAGGTTTGTTTAGAAACATGTTTGGGTAGTTTGTTTGTTGCTCAGGCACAGAACGCAGTTTGATTGCCAACTGTGCCAATTTTAATGAATTGAATGCATGATGGGCATGAGTCTGCTTAATTTCCTCCTCTAGCTTCAGCTGTCGCCGTAAGAAAAAAATATATACGGGTGCATGGCACACGATTACATGCTGCCCTGTAGGGCTGCACGATTAATCGTTTGTAAATCGAAATTGCGATTTGGAAGGATGCGATTTTCAAATCGCAAAGCATGCGATTATTTCGATTAAGACCATCAAAAACAAATATAGTAATAACTCGCATACACGTAGTCGTTGAAAGTTTGGTCCTGTGCATTTTACGCTTGATGCAGAGTTTAACCAGTAGGGGGCATTTTAACACTGCGTGCACTGATATGCAACGAACGTCATTTGGAAAAGATGAGCGCTATCGGAAGCAGCAGTTCAACATCACAACAAAGTGTCTGCAGAAGAGCCTGTAGACGACTTTGTAACTAAAAACAAAAGCACGGCATACGTCTGGAATCATTTTGGATTTCGACGTTCCGATATACTTCAGATGCAAGTACTGTGTAAAACATGCCGAACGTCTGTGTCGACCTCGCGAGGCAACACGACCAACCTATATCAACACCTGCGAAAGTACCACAGACAACTGTTTGATGAATGCATGGGCACAAAGTCCAATGATGAACAAACTTTGTTGCAACCACTTGTCACAAAAACTTCAATTACTCAAGCGTTAGAAAGTGGTACATCTTATGACAAGTCTTCACGAAGGTACTGCGAAATATCTGACGCTATAACAAGATACCTGGCTAAAGATATGGTACCAATCAACGCTGTCACAAAAGACGGATTCAGGAATCTTATCCTAACGCTCGATAAAAGATATCGCATTCCCTCTCGTGTGTTCTTTACTCAATCCATACAAAAACTGTACGATACGACTTGGAAGAAGGTTGAAGCTGAGCTGAAAGAGGTGGGATATTACGCGACGGCGACTGACATGTGGTCCAGGACCACTGAACCATATCAAAGAGCACTTTTCCACCATCGCACCGAAACGTTCTCGTTGCTTAATCGTTCCACTCTGTGCCAATCCATGCCAGCCGGTACGTAAATGGTTTCATTTTCCACCGCAGGGCTGATAACGGATATTTTTAGAATGAAAACACAAATGCGCCACGCGCTGCCTTGGTAACACAAGAGGCTGAGCTATAACGGCTCTGCGAGCATTCATTAGCACGATTCATAGAACCATGCTGAAAATTCCGAGCCAAGAACAGTTTGTAATCGTGTCGTGTCGAACCAGGCTCACTTGGAAACATAACTGTAACCATTTCAGGCTGTGCTTAGAATGATTCGGCGCGATGGTGGAAAAGCGCTTGTCTCACTGTGCATTTCATAAGTGAGGATTTTGAATTAAAGAGTCGTTGTTTACAAATGTCGTACTTCCCCTTGATCATACGGGAGAGTATTCAGTGTTTTACTGAATTGTTTACTCTTAAAGGTAATCTTTTATTTTTATTTGTTTATTTAACTTCATTAAAAATACTGTAGTTATTTTCTTGATTTGTCAAGATGTCTGCATTATGACAACATTTTTCTAAATTGAAACAGTGTTAAGGTGTTTTAAATAAACAGTGGCACAGTGTTAAGAGTAGTTTGTGACTATTCTTGGTCTTTCTTTGATGCTGTTAAAACCTCCACAACAAATCTGTATCTCTTTTTTTTAATAATAGTAAATCGCATTTTAAATCGCAATTTTGATGAGAAAAACTGCAATTAGATTTTTCTGCAAATCGTGCAGCCCTACTGCCCAGTGTGCCAACCTTGTCAACATATGCTCAGACGACCGGCGTGTACCGCAGGAGAAAGCGTCTGTCATTAATTGCTCTCGTGTTACTTTGATATAAACTGATAGGTCTCCGCAATTCGCGCATAAAGTTGAAAACATAATAAATCACGAACTTAACATTTCTCTGTTGTGCTGAAAGAGTGCACGCTTTTCTTGCGGGTTAACTCTAAACAGTCACCGCATCATAATAATGTATGCATGCTCTGGTCCAGATAGTAAAGTGATACTGCCATGCGGGGGAGTGGGACAATGGCACTGTGAAAAAGGCCCAATGCGCAGCACGCGTTTTAATATATGGTAATAAATAAATTTGTTCAACTGTTAAACACTTTTTTGTTTAATTTTTTGATGGCTCATTCTCTAGATGTTTTGACTGTTTGTGAACTCCCATTTTACCACGTGTTGTGCCGTATTATCCCCATTTAAATATGGAGCCAATGATTAAATTACTACTACAGCTATTGTATTCTTATATATTGAGTCACTTAATTTTACTCTTAAAATCCACCAGATTGCAGCATTTACCTTTAAAATATGCAAAATTTTTACTGCCCCCGGACCCCCCTGGACGAAAATACGTTTAGCCCCCATGGTCTCACAAAATTCTGTGGGAAACACTGGTATCAATGCAGCTTTCATGAAAAAACCCTAAAAGCCTTCAGTTCTCGCGGGTTGTTTGCAGAGGTGGGTAGTAACGCGCTACATTTACTTCGTTACATTTACTTGAGTAACATTTTGGAAAATATGTACTGTTTAAGTAAAATTAAAAGTGTGTACGTTTACTCTTACTCGAGTAAATTTCTAATAGAAAATCTGTACTTTTACTTCGTTACATAACTTACATTGCATGACGTTCCTTCGTTCCTTAATTTTAAAATATGCTTTTTAAAATGCGTTGTTTATTTCAAGGTTGTCGTCTCTTTTTACGGGCATTCCCGAGTGATCGATTCATTTGAGTCGATTCGTTTGAAAGCATTAATTGAACAATGGGCAAAACCATTTGAATAGGCTAATGAATCAGTTCAAATGATTTGTTCAGTTCGCAGCATGATCTGAATCATCTGAGGCAGGTTTACTCACTCCTCGTAGCGCGAAACTTAAAAACACGCAGAACACAAAGAGCATTGGATGAAGTGGATATTAATCTATCTATACAATCAAAACTGCAAATGTGTCATTGTTTGCCAGCGATGATAAATGCCCACCATTTGCGCACACCCGCACAACCTGTTCGTCAGACACAGCAACATGCGCGTTACCTGTCAGACACAGAGACGTGGGCTTGCAGAAATATACATTTGAAGAACAGAAGGAAGAAAACTTGTTGATGGGCGTGTGGTTCACTGTTTACTGTTTGTTTACAAGTAAGAGCGTTTCACAACACACGTGACACAACACGAGAACACATGAAATTTGTTCAAAAATGTGTATTTCATTTAAGAGAGCACTGCAGATGTTCTAGATCATCTTAGGAAATGCTCTGAGTTTAGTTCATGCTTTAGTTTGACATGGTCTATTATTCTAAATAACTTGTGTAAACTACACTGACATCAGGACTAGATGAAATTTACAGAAATGCTTGTCTCTTCTGTGTTTGTCTATTCTTTAGTCTCTCTAGTATATTGCAAAGATATCTGCTTATGATAATTAAAAATATTGATTAAAATGTAATATTAAATATTGGCGTTAATATTAATTTAATGTAGTAGGCCTATATAATCAGATACAAAGTATCTAACGAAGTAACTAGCTACTTCAGTAGTTTTTTCATTGCATACTTTCACTTTTACTCAAGGAAATTTTAAAATAGTGACTTTTACTTTTACTTGAGTAACAATTTCTCAAGTTACTTGTACTTTTACTTGAGTAAAGATTTTGGCTACTCTACCCACCTCTGGTTGTTTGAGATATGCACGAGCTCAGAGAGTCAGAGCGCAAAATACTAAACTCAGTTCTCCTTCACATCTTCTTACATAAACACAAAATTAAATCAAAATTCCCATATTAGCAAGTATCCTTGTAAAAGTAGTCCGTTTCATGAACATAAACAGTTGGGAAATGCATGTCACATTAAATTTGATCCGTATACTCGCTCTTAAAGGGGCAGCAGCATAATAAAGATCTCAGTTTAAATGTTCATTAAACAACAAAGAACGGGCCCAAAAACACTCACTGATATTAAAGGAATTGTGTACTCCTTATCGAGTTGTTCGTAATAAGGGGAAAAAGTAGCATACATTAATTTAGTTGTTAAATGTGTGCTTTAAATATGGTATAAATTAATTTAGTTGTTAAATATGTGCTTTAAAAATAGTATTAACAGGGCTCTAGACTAACTTTTTGCACTGGTTGCACTGGTGCGCCTAACTTTTTTTCTTAGGTGCACCAGCACAAAAGTTAGGTGCACCCAAATTTTCAACCGCATCGCATTTAACACCGCAGTTTTACCAGTTCTTTTTTTTTAATCACTGTCCATATAGGCAATATTGACTTGTAAATGATTAACTAACAATCTGGTCAACATAAAGTTCTTTATTTGAAGCACAATTCTACAAGAAAGGTAACTTACTGAAAAAGTGTTGGTGCTTAAAGTGCTTCACTGAACTGAAACTTAAAACATTTCAAGATAAATGGACCAGGGCTTGACATAACCTGGGAGGTTGATGGCACCGTGTCAGAGCATTGCTTATGATTTTCGGACGGATCAGGCCTTAACTTAACATTATTCACGAAAAAGTTGTCAATCGTTCTTTTCATCTTCTCTCATCATCCGCGCTACATCCACTCTGTTTAACTGACGGGCCTATAGGCTCCTCACCTCTCTCTGTCTGACTGCAGCACACGCATTTTCACACGTACACACCAGAGGTTGTGCTAGACTTTTTTATTGTCCGTCATTTGACTGACAGGCTCGTAAAAAATCCGTCATAATCTATTATTACCCGTCACTATGGTGCAAGGTGGCGTTAGGTGGTAATTAGTATGTTCGTGACGTCATCACGCTGTACTTGCGTGATTTGGACTTTTGATCATCCCTTGTATGTTTTGCGATTGGATAACTCCCGGTGCTGCAGACGGGGAGCTCCGCCATCTCATGAAAACATTGTATGAAAAACCTTTGCATGCCGTAGTTTACACAGGACTGGCGGGAAATGTGCATTGATACTCCTTCATTCTTCGTGTTATGTAGTTTACTTTGATAGGTGAACGGTCTTTCCCGCGTCTCAGCGCGACATCCGACGGGTTTTCTCAGATCGCATCACATATGTCTAGTCAGTAACAATGACATGTGAAAACACGCACGTCCCATCGCGAGCATATCATGCTCTAATGAAGGGAAACGGGGAGTTACAAATTGCTCTCATTGTAATCCGTCAAAATAGCTGACGGACGGACGGCCTTCAGATTTTTCCGTCACTGGTAAACATTTTTTGTCAATGACAGAGAATTTTCGGTTAACACGACCTCTGGTACACACACGTACAGGAAAATCTGGACCACGGCCAATCAGAGGGGGGTCCGCCCTTCACTATCTCTGATTGGTTTAGATCACGATATGGGCCTAATGTGTGTCTGTTGTTGAATCACAGGGAGACTTTCAGAGTCGCGGAGACTTTTTTTCTCCCTCGAACGGCTGGTCGCACCGGTGCGACCTCAGATTTTTCTTAGTCGCACCATTGAGAAATCAAGTCGCATGTGCGACCAAATTGGTCGCACTCTAGAGCCTGTAGTTGTGCTCATGTCTACTTGCCTTATGAGGTTAATGTTTCGTGTGTTCGGTGATATTAAGGTCAGTTTATGGTTCTGCGTAGGACCTACGCCGTAACCTACGGCGTAGCCTACGCAGAGCCGCGTACCCTGTGCGTACCCTACGCCGTAGCCTGACGCGCACCTCTCCAAAAATGTAACAACGCGTCAACTCAACGCGGACCCTACGCGGACCGCAAGCGCTGTGATTGGTCGGTTTGGCAGCATCGTACTTCCTTCTACGCATTTCCGGCATCTTCTTCTCTGGTGTCTTCTTCCGGCAAGTTCAGAGTCCACAAAAGAACAACATGGTGAGCATCGACATCGACCAAGTTACTGAGCGTCTGATTGAAGAGGTTCGGAAATACACGCATCTGTATGACTCCTCTTCGGCGGACTATAAAGACTGTCAGATGGCGGCGAATTCTTGGAGAGAGATTTCCTCTAACGTCGGTTTGGCTTCCATTGTCGTTTGCAAACACTAGCATACACACACACA
>NC_079899.1:4373030-4374502 GCF_024868665.1 Triplophysa rosa
GGTTGTATTATTGACAGGTAAAAGCCTAAACCTTAAATATATGATGACCCAATTTTTTCCGATGTATTTCCAAGAAAAAAACACAGTCTTATATTCAGAACAATATGGTTGTTTCAATCGCTGAATCAAAAATGTATGAGAATTAAATGTCAAAGCTCAAAAACAGACAATTAATCGTCATAATCGCCAAAGCCCTAAAACAGACAATTAATCGCCATAATCGCAATGATTTATTAGACAATTAATCGTCAATCAAATTTCATAATCGTGACAGCCCTAGTTTGAATGTATGGCTATAAATAGTCAGCGGATTCGATGCTAAAAATATCAGAGCTCTAACAGGTAATGTAACGTTTAGCAAACAAAACAAACAAACACAATCGACTAACTCGTATTGGTACGTGCATGTGTATAAGTTAAGTTATTGTTTCTGTACCGTTAGATTTTGTTTGGATGTAAGTTATGGCTATGTAGCTAGCAAAATTAGTGCTAAATGCTTTAAGGCTGACAGTAACTGATTAAGAAAATATGAAGACATCCTATTTTTTTCCTTTCATTTTTAGAACAAAATGAACTTGTTAACGCACAGTAACGGAGCCCTTTCATTGGTTGAATGTACTGAATGAACACACCCTTTACTTAACGAGTCAATTGAGTCAAAATGAGACTGAATGAACTGGTACATGTTGTTTATGGCCTAATATCCTCTGTGTTGCAACAGTGCATTCATTTAATTGAATTTTAACTGGTTAAAGGTTAACTTTTGTTAATAAGCTGTATTTAACATAGATTCTTTTAAATACAGTTTTTTAATTAAATATATATCGAAATAAATATCGTTATCGATCAATATAGAAAAAAACTATCGAGTTTACTTTTTTGCCATATCGCCCAGCCCTAGTTAAAACTGTGGTAATTTGACCACACTAACTCTAACTGCATGACTAGCAATGTGTATGTCTTGGATAGATAACTCTATTAGGTTTAAAAAGCCACATTTAAACTAAAGAAAAATATATCTGTTGCATTTATTATTTTAATATACAGTTACCTTAATGTAAGAAATCTTGTGTAAATGCAGTATAAAAACTGAGGTTTGTGTTAATATTGCATATGCATGTTTGTTCAGTCAGTTGACTTACTGAAGTTTATTCTATTTGTCTTATACAGCAGCAGACTGAGAAGGATGTTCATCAGCATGAAAGACCCCAGAGAGCACACAACAGTTTCAGCAACAATTAACTTATACTTCATGTATACAAAATGGCATTGCTTTCTATACATTTATATTAACAATGAGCTTTATTAATAAAATTGTGTTTCAATTAGCATGTACTTGTGTTTTGCTTTGGTACCGAAATTGGTACCGAGAACCGTGGAATTTTACTGGTATTGGTACCGACTACTGAAATTTTGGTACCGTGACAACACTAATTGGTACTGTACTATAATATACACAAAGTATATTGGGC
>NC_079899.1:4374920-4392183 GCF_024868665.1 Triplophysa rosa
TGGATGGGTTAAATGCAGAGGTCACATTCACATCATACCCAAAAAGATTTGAGTCTGTTAAGGCGCTATAACCATTTTCTGAGTTGAGGGTATGAATACTTATGCAATGTACCTATTTTTGTTTTTTATTTTTAATAAATTTGCAAAGCTGTCAAAAATCAGTTTTTGTTTTGTCATTATTGTGCATGGAGTGTAGATTAATGTAAAAAAATAATCATTTAAAGTAGTTTAAGATAAGGCAACAGCATAACAAAATGTGAATAAAATGAAGAGGGATGAATACTTTTGCAAGCCACTGTACGTACGTACGTAGACGACGCCGTCGTGAACATTTATGGTTCTGCGTTGAGAGTATGCGTCGTACTGCAATTACACCGCCGAAACGCTAGTTGGCTCTTTGTGTTTTCACGGGTTTGCTCTTCTTCGCCGATGTTTTGTGTGTATGCTAGTGTTTGCAAGCGATGGAAGCTGATCGCATCTTAATGGAGTTGGAGCTGATCGAATTAGAAAAACAGTTACTCTTTTGTGGACTCTGAACTTGCCGGAAGAAGCTGCTGCCAACGATGCTGCCAAACCGACCAATCACAGCGCTTGCGGTCCGTGTTGAGTTGACGCTGTCGGTAGAGGTGCGCGTCAGGCTACGGCGTAGGGTACGCACAGGGTACGCGGCTCTGCGTAGGCTACGCCGTAGGTTATGGCATAGGTCCTATGCACGAGTATAACTTGAGCTTTACAGACCCCGCAAAGTACGGTGTTTTGTATGGAAAGCCGTTTGGGTCATATTTCGCCATCAACCAGACGCCTGGTGTTCAGAGGACGCCGGGTTTGACGGCATTTAAGACTTACAGATGCCGCAAAGTATGACGTTTTGTAGCGCATGCGCCGTAAATTACAGCGTTTTCGCCGTAGAAACGGCGTTAATAATGGCGTTTTAAGTGCAACATGAAACGCTGTTAATTTCGCCGTTTGGACTTCCATAGTACGCCGTAAACGACGGCGCTTTCGTGTATCAAAGATGGTTAGAGAGTCGGACTCGTGACCAGAAGGTTGCGGGTTCGATTCCCAGAGCCGGAGGGTAGCGACTGAGGTGCCCTTGAGCAAGGCACCTTACACCTACTTGCTCCCCGGGCGCTGCAGTGATAGCTGCCCACTGCTCCGGGTGTACGTGTGTTCACTACTCTTTGGATGGGTTAAATGCAGAGGTCACATTTCGGGTATGGGTCACCATATCTGACTAATAGGTCACTTTCACTTCACTTTCACTTTCTACACAGTCCAGCCCCTCCAATGAACAGAAAGACCTGTGTAGTACAATGTCGATCTGAATAACGTTTCCTGTTTTTAACTATTGCAAATAATGTTTAGACTTTCATTATGTGATATTTCGGCATATTTTTTAGAGTGTGTATGTTCATGTAAAAATGTATAGAAATAAAAGTATATATATAACCAGGAAAATTATAAAAATACATGATTACTATTTAAATTTAACTGATCAGCAAGATTATACAGCAAGCAGTGCAGCCAAGAAGTCAGACAGGCAATAAAATGATTTCATCTTATATTTGCAGATAATGAAGATAATGTGCATGAAAATACTTTAGAAAAATGGTTTATGGAAGTCCAGCCAGTAGAAGTAAATAATGATTGATGCTAGGATAATATTGTTAATGTAATACATTTTTTAAATATTAAGTAGAGTATATACATGTTAACTATCCTAAATAATTGGTAAAGCAGATTCCCATAAATTATATAACCATAGAATATTTTAAATTATAAAAAAACATTAAATATATGATTAAAAACAGTCTGAAGCTTACCTGTGTAATCCAAATAATCCAAAACAAAGTACGATCATTATTTAAAGGATACAAATGTCTTGCACAAGCTTTTAATAGCTTATTTTTTATTTTGAGCTTATCACAACTAGACATTAAACTTTGAACTGTTTTGTAACTTTCTGTTAATTGATTATTAAATATTTTTGTGAAAATAGACTTTTCTCAAATAAATCATTTATTGAGTTGTCATGAGGTTTTACAAGCAGAAAAAATGCATGGCATTGACACAGGCTTATGATGTAGGCTACAGGTGGTTCTAAACTCTGTGGCCTGCGACGTCAACTTCCTGCAGCCTTAACCCTGATCAAACTCACCTGTTTGTAACTCTAGTAATGACTTAAACGTCATGCAGCGCTGCGCAAATGCGATCACCGAAATTACATCAAAATACGTGACAGGGGACTCTTTAGTGCAACTTGTTCCGTAACTATTACAATCGCTCTCGCCGTACTTTGATGTCACATGCCGTCCGGGAGCAGCGCAGCGCCGCGCCGCCAAAGACTATAGATACCAAGAGCCGAAACTCAATAGAACGTTCCATTGCAACACCAGCGCACTGCGATTTCCGCCATTTTGGGGTGAAAGCGACTCGTCTTTTTTCTCGTCTGTCGAGATGGCAATGAGCTGCTTTGTTAAAAAAAACATTGAAGCAGAAATCCAATCTGAATGATGATAATACATGATGTCAAAAACCTTAGCTCGATAGAAACCATGTCAGTTAAAAAGCCCTTTCAACCCAAAATGGCGGCCGTGCTGTTTCCCAAAAAGCACCAGTGTTTCGCCTCTTGGTATCTATACTCATTGGCGCCGCACCACCTTTTGGCGCGACCACTATAGGCCCTTTTCATAATGACGTCACTTAACTTCCGCCTTTTCGCAAAGCAGTGTATCATAACATCCGTCTTGCAACAAACAAGAAGAAGAACTTCTGTTCTTTTTTCCATCCGGAATTTAACAGTGAAAAAAAACGGACAGAACAAGTATTCAAGTACTTATCCTAGCACCTTCGCTAACACACACACACAAAAAACACTTACCTTCATAATTAAACAGGTACTGTTCAACAAAGAATTTGTATCGTTTCTCTAGCTTTGATCTTGTCCTCAGCGAAAATTTGTCTGCAAGATGTTTGTGACAAGCAGAGCAGGATGAGGGCCGTGAGGGAACTGCGCGAGGCCGGTGACGCGAGTGATAATGAGCGTCAGCTGCGCGTTGTACCGGTCTCGCATCTCTCACGGTCGACTGCCGGCCACACAAACATAATAAAACAACATAAAATCCAGGCCTGGTTCTCTCTCGTCCTTCACTGCTGTCGCTCCTCCTTTTATGCTTCCGGAGCTCCTCTGTGAGAGATGCGAGACCAGTGTCTCGCGCCGTTCCCTCACGGCCCTCGTCCCGCTCTGCTTGTCACAACGTTGTACTGTACATCATCTAGCCGTATTTGTGGTAGATGTGCAAAGGAAACTCCATTCTGAAGCGCTAGCGGAAGTAACTTCTTCTTGAGTTTTACTGGCGGTTGGAAAATCAGCTTATAGGTGCATTACCGCCACCTTATGAACTGGAGTGCTAGCGGAAGTAACGATACACTGCTTCGCGGCAGAACAGAATATGCGTGACGTCATGTGAAAAGGGCGTATTCCGACCTGCAGCAGCCTGCATTGTGATGGGAGTGTAGCTGCACAGATTGCGTAGTAGCTTTAAGTTTCTTAAGTTTTCTTTGGACTAAACTTTGTCACTTTATTAACAGTAACATAACAGTAGTTGGTTGTTGACAGTGCAGGTGGACGTTTTAGTACATTAGGGTGTCATCATGCTTTATACCTGTAAAGTTTGTAAGTTCAATGCAGCTTCGATTTCTGCATTCATTTGGCATATTAAAATTCACAGAAATCTTGCAAACATCAGATCTCAGTGTGGGCATGCAGAATGTCCTGCTACATGACAGTGTGTGCACTTCAGAGGCATATGTATCGATTTCAGTTAAGCCGGTGCCTCAAACTCGCTGCCACAGACAAGAAGCTTTATCATGCAGAATGATGGCAGTAAAGTTGAATGTTTATTTTAGCTAAATGTATATAATATCATTTACTGTTTATTATTTGTTTTTCAGAAATCTTCTGTAACATTTCATGTGGAACAATCCATTCAGTTCAGCTGTGACGTGTGCACTATACACCCATCTTTATTGTACATTTTGTTTGCATTATTGGAGACACAGTTGGAGTTAGTCTACCTAGTCCTAGAGTATTTATTTCCTTAGAGTACATAGCATCATTCTATTAGCAGTGTTCCCCAGTGTTTATAAGTGGAATTGTTTGGGGGGATGATTAAATTTTCTGCCATGTTTTTGCATTTTGTTGTTTGTTTAGGAAATGTTTTCAAATTGTGCTGAAAATAGAGACAGTGTATTTGTCAAACAGTGTGATCAACTTGTATCAGTCCAAGCATAAAGTGCTGGAACTCTATTGAATTTGTACAGTTTTTTTTCTTAATAGTATTATTCTTACGGTCAGAAACTAAGTCGTAAAGATACCAAACCAGAATAAGTGATGTTGACAGGATGTCCCGAGCAATGGGTTAGTAAGTGACACATAAGAGAGTGTAGGTATGATGAAGAGAGTTTGAATGGTTCCTCCTCTTTCAAATATGAAAAAGCCAGCCAAGAATGCATCAACAGCAAAGTATCAAAATAACAAAGTAAATAAAATGTAACCATATACAGGCTCATTCAGCTAAACCACAAAGGTCTGAACAGCATTTGTTTGCACATATCCAGTCTTACTCTAACATTCTAAACCAACCGACCTTACTCTTTGTTCTGAGCAGGTTCCAACTTCCCTAATGGTGATTTGGGAGNAAAAATCAAAGGCAAAATTTGAGGTAAATGACATGAATTTATTTTGAAAAAGTCAGATTATCCTACAACTAAATTTAAAATACATACAAGATTGTAATTAACATGTATTACACTTTATTTTTCTCTAGAATAATCGTATGTCAATAAAAGTTACTAATAACACTAGAATAAACTTTTTTTAAGGGTAGCAAAAGCACCTGAAGAGTACTGCATTCCATGCTGTTCGGTTTGAAAGATGAACTTCAGCAAATAGCTGGAATTCTGGATCATGGCAAGTCTACATCTTCTATTAAGAGTCTAGATTGTGACAAAGAATATGTTAGATTAGTGAAAAAAAACTGCATTTGCCCCCTCCGTCTTCAATGCCACTGTGGTGCCCTTGAGAAAAACCCTGTAAACTTTGTGAAAGTGGCATTTCTGGTAAAACCTGATGTTCTTACAGAGGAGTCCACTAAATAGAAAAAATAAAATTTACATAAATAAATAATAGACAAGGAACACGAGATTTTTGCAATGTCATAAGGCCAAAATTACCTTGAATTACACAGTATTGCTTTGAATGGTTTTTTATTACAGTAAAATACTCATCAATGGCTGGAGGTTAATTATTGTGTTTTTACAGCAATTTGATTGTCAATGGTTGCTACTTGTGTTAATATTGTTTGCTACATGGAAATAACCAAAGACACATGTTCTTTTCATCAAGTATCATTTAATGGAAATACAATAACATAGATTTTATACACTTACCAGTTTTGTTAGGCAGAGCCAAACCTGTTTAATGTTCAACCTGGACTTTTACGCAAACACTGGCAGCCATCTTAGGTGTGACATCAGCAGGGTCACAACCATTATACCTGCCAATATTAATTGTTTGTTGTAAAGTTTATATGTTGAATGGTAAGATGTTGTTGAGCTATGTATGTTATTTATCGTAGTAATATGCATGTTTATTTCAATTTTGGTTGTGTATTACGTATGGGTTTTACTATGTGTATGTGTATTACGTATGGGTTTTACTATGTGTATTACGTATGGGTTTTACCTCCAACATGGTATGATCCAGAGGCGGAGCCTACGATATAAAATGTAAACTAAGTCGTAAAGATACCAAACCAGAATAAGTGATGTTGACAGGATGTCCCGAGCAATGGGTTAGTAAGTGACACAAGAGATTGTAGGTATGATGAAGAGAGTTTGAATGGTTCCTCCTCTTTCAAATATGAAAAAGCCAGCCAAGAATGCATCAACAGCAAAGTATCAAAATAACAAAGTAAATAAAATGTAACCATATACAGGCTCATTCAGCTAAACCACAAAGGTCTGAACAGCATCTGTTTGCACATATCCAGTCTTACTCTAACATTCTAAACCAACCGACCTTACTCTTTGTTCTGAGCAGGTTCCAACTTCCCTAATGGTGATTTGGGAGCCATTTTATATCGTAGGCTCCGCCTCTGGATCATACCATGTTGGAGGTAAAACCCATACGTAATACACATAGTTGTGAACCAAAATTGAAATAAACATGCATATTACTACGATAAATAACATACATACCTCAACAACATCTTACCATTCAACATATAAACTTTACAACAATCAATTAATATTGGCAGGTATAATGGTTGTGACCCTGCTGATGTCACACCTAAGATGGCTGCCAGTGTTTGCGTAAAAGTCCAGGTTGAACATTAAACAGGTTTGGCTCTGCCTAACAAAACTGGTAAGTGTATAAAATCTATGTTATTGTATTTCCATTAAATGATACTTGATGAAAAGAACATGTGTCTGTGGTTATTTCCATGTAGCAAACAATATTAACACAAGTAGCAACCATTGACAATCAAATTGCTGTAAAAACACAATAATTAACCTCCAGCCATTGATGAGTATTTTACTGTAATAAAAAACCATTCAAAGCAATACTGTGTAATTCAAGGTAATTTTGGCCTTATGACATTGCAAAAATCTCGTGTTCCTTGTCTATTATTTATTTATGTAAATTTTATTTTTTCTATTTAGTGGACTCCTCTGTAAGAACATCAGGTTTTACCAGAAATGCCACTTTCACAAAGTTTACAGGGTTTTTCTCAAGGGCACCACAGTGGCATTGAAGACGGAGGGGGCAAATGCAGTTTTTTTTCACTAATCTAACATATTCTTTGTCACAATCTAGACTCTTAATAGAAGATGTAGACTTGCCATGATCCAGAATTCCAGCTATTTGCTGAAGTTCATCTTTCAAACCGAACAGCATGGAATGCAGTACTCTTCAGGTGCTTTTGCTACCCTTAAAAAAAGTTTATTCTAGTGTTATTAGTAACTTTTATTGACATACGATTATTCTAGAGAAAAATAAAGTGTAATACATGTTAATTACAATCTTGTATGTATTTTAAATTTAGTTGTAGGATAATCTGACTTTTTCAAAATAAATTCATGTCATTTACCTCAAATTTTGCCTTTGATTTTTTTCTACTTTTTTAATATTCATATTCTCTTCTCTCACTCAGATACTGTGAACAGGTGTAGCCCAAATGCAACAGATTCAGACTTTGCAGCAATGGCGGAACACCTGAAGCACGCTGGGGGTGGTGGATATAAAAAATGAGCCATAAACAACTTTCACCAACTCTTAAATATTTACACGTTATCCATAATCCTGTATTTTGTTGTTTACTTGTTTTATTGCGGTTTAACAGTAATACAAGACTGTTAGGAAATCATTGGTAGTGCATAGCTCTGACTTCCATACATCAATGGTGGAACACATGATTCACACTCCTGGAAGAGCTGGTGGTCGGGGACCAAGAAAATGAGAATAAACATTTTGAAAAAAAAAGGAAAGACTAAATAGTTACATATGTGTTAACTATAATACTGTTCTTTTATTATTTTCATGTTTGGTTAATGGCTGCTTAACATTAATGCAAAACATTATTTTTTGACATTCCACTATTTTTCTTTTCTTGTTTGAATAGTAGCTGTTTAACAAATGGAAGACAATTAAAAAATGTGATGTTCACTATAAAATATACTGTGCTAAATTAAAACACTTATTTTTGCCTAAGTCCACAAACAATGTGCTATTGTTTGTGATGTACACGTGATTAAAACGTTTTATAGACGTTCAGGTCAGACTGGACCGATTTTGGACCTTTTTAGAACCTATGTCAGTTTAAGACACGTAAACCTTAAGACATAATTGCTTGCCTTACACAATGGGTATGTGATTATATTAAATGCAGGATTATATAAACGCTAAAATTAAGCAGAAACATATCTAATAATAAACGTCCAGAAGAGGGAAAATGTGGACGTCCAGGGACGAGCAGAAAAGACGTGGAAATCACGGCCAGGTAACGTCAAAGACTTCCATTCAACTTTCATTTTGGAACTATTGTTCAACCGTGACTGGACGTGTCGGACTGACGTCTTTTCAACGGTCATTAAACGTCCAAATGTTTGTTGGGAATCCATCAAACAATACGATACGTTACTTTAAATCCCAGACAAAGAACAAGAGCAGGGTGAGAATTTATACTGAGTCCGGGTAAAGAGTCTCAGGTGTGAGAGTCAACGATGAGGGATCTTGGGAAAAGAACGTCCTGGGGCAAAAACGGGGAAAAACATACTAAGGGACCGACGGAGTGTACACTTAAAGGGAATGGGAGATGAGACTGATTGGTTTACTGCACGTTTAGCCCAAAACACACCCATGACTCATTAAGAAATAGGGACAACCCTTTTAGACCATGCGCATGGCACGCTAACCGTTTTCGGTCCTTAAACTCAGTGTTGGGTAAGTTACTCTGAAAAAGTAATTAATTACTAGTTACTAATTACATATTCAATAGTGTAATTAGATTACTGTACAAATTACTCTCTCCAAAAAGTATTTAGTTACTTATTACTAATTACTTTCTATATCCTACATCAACCTTGATTAGTTAAGTGATTCAAGGATAGGCACGAAAGGGCTCTTTTAATTCTTTCAAATAAATAATATAAAACTACATAAAGTAGTATTATTAACTGAACAAAGTATTACAAATGTGAGAATATACATTAAAGAACAGATTTTAAAGTAAGACTTTGAATTTTGATGTCAATTCCACTATTACACACACATATATTACACAAAGTATTTAGTTTAATTACATCAAAAGTAACTAATTAAATTACAGAAAAATAAGAGTAATCCCTTACTTTACTTTTTCAAGGGAAAAGTAATTAAATTACAGTAACTAATTACTTAGTAACTAGTTACACCCAACACTGCTTAAACTAGAAAAAGTGGTTAAATGGTTTTAAAGCCTTTGCACGAAAAAGAGCGTGATCATATTATGTAAAGCTAACCAAAGGATGACAAAAACTATATATATACTATAACTGTATATATATTTTTTAAAGCATGAATGTGAAACAATTAATAGCATGCTTTAGCATGTTTTTTGACAGCCCTAATACTAACTCATTGTTTGACAAATTAGACCTTAATATTCTGAAGTGCTTCAACTGCTACCACAGCATGCTGATTTATAATGACATGTTCTGCAACGATGCAAAACCAGAAGCAGATACAGTTTACACTGAGCATTCAGGTTATTTTAATTGAATATTGGATGGAAGACAAGTACATTAACACACAACCGTTAAGTTAAAAATAAATACTTTCCCAGAACAACAGAAATTGATACAAATCCCACAGGGATATATCTTTTTTATCCTACATAAAACTGGAAATGTTAAAAATGTTTCACTTTTATCTAGGAATATTAGAAATACAAACACAATCATAAATACATCAAAATGTATAGTACAAAAGGATTTTTAAACACTATTTTTTGCTATTAACTAGGCATTAAAACTACTATAAATGTGTGAAAAGTGTAACTTGATGTACCTGCCAGCAGCATGTGATATACAGTATGTGGTCCTGAGTGCATGGCTTCGTAAAAGCAAACATCAGTATCTAACCAAACCATCAACTGTGTAGCCATTTGTTCAGGATGACTATGGGCTGCATGTCTTGAAGTTGTTTTAGCAGATCAGAACTAGTGGACATATTGTCATATATAACAATTTTTACATTGTTCACAGTTTCAAGTCTTCGGGGATTTCTAAAATTAACAATACATTGGACTTCATCTCGGTCTTGGGTGACTGGTTTAAGTGTTTGCTGTGATGTCCAATAATCTCCTTTTTGTTTAGCAGGTAACCTGGAGTCTTCATTGAACTTAAGGGTGGACGTCTCATATTCGGAAGGTCCGTACAGTTTTAGTGCAACTTCATTCCCAACATAGTTGTCTTGGTGATTTGACGGGTTCAGTATGGACCCCGAGACTTTAAGCATACATTTAACACCATCACCAGAGCAGTTACGAAGACTTGGCTTTCTGTCAACACAGATTTTCTTTTTACATTCAGATTTTCGTGGACGACCCCTTTTCCGTTTGATTCCGGCTGTGGCAGTGACACAACTTTTACCGACTGTAACGGAGTTTGTCGAAGTTTGAACTTCTGGTCCTGTTATTTGAGAACTGCCCTTGGAATTGTCTGTTTGATCTTCAGGTACTGTTTCCTCCATCTTAATTTCTTTGCTTTTCTTGCAAAATATGAACTGGCTCCTCTGATCTTCAATGTACTTCTCTGTAAGACCATGAGCGGTATAATGTTTCAATATATTCTGCTCGGCACTCAACACCGAATCACAACTTTTGAGCATACACGGGTACTGTACAGGAAAGCTTTTATTGCACATTGCAAATGCTTCCTCGGTGGATTTAAGAACAGGCTTTGCTAAGGTTAGCCAATGATTTTGGGCCATGTCCTCTTGTTTTTTTAAATTCTTCTTTTTCTTCTTCACCTTAGTGTTATTTGCAATATTCTCTTTTCCGTGGTTAGGATCGGTACTTGCACTTATTTTTTTGGTTTGAACATCACCTGCATTCCCATTATCCTGTTTCTCTTTCATAGTTTCAAAAGTTGCATGATGTTTCTTCATAACATGTCGTAAAAGGTTGGACTTGGTTGTATAAACCCTGTCACAACCTTGAAATTGACATTTGAATGTGAGGTCCACACTCTCAAAGTCCCCATCAGCTGAAACTTTTATTGCCTTGTGATCATTTTTAATGTGATCTATGTATTTCAAATGACATGTAAAGTGAGCTGGACATTTTGACTGGTCACACTGAAATGTACCTACTTCAACGCCAGATAACAATGCACTTGTCTTTTCCAATGTGCATTTGTGAAGCAAAAGATAATGCTTCAATAAACTAGTAACTTTCGGGACTACTTTTGAGCATTGTTTGACTTGGCATTTGTATTCCTGCAATCGGACAGACCCTTCAGCGTCATTAGTCCTGGCGCCTGTTTTTTCTTCACGTTCTGACTGATGCATAGCCCTGTAATGAAGAATCAGATTTTGTTGGATTGAAAAGGCAGCCACACACCCTTCATGCACACAACGGTATGGCCTATACAAAGTGAGTGTATCAGCAGAATCAATGTTAACCATTAGCATATTACTAAGTTCAACCACTTCAGCCGTTTCTGTCTTAACTGTGCTATTGGACTGTGGAGTTATACTTTCAGTGCCTTTCGCTGGAGCATTTGTTGTGCCAAAGGGTAAGGGACTTTCTACACTTAACTTGTGCTCTGCAAAAGCACCTGGCTCATATGGTTCATGACTTTCTGGAGTCAGCAAGGTGCCGCGTAGCTCGTTTACATTTGGAGCAGAAAGCCCATCAAGATTTTCAATATTTGTCTGTGACCAATCCACTCTTTTGGAGCTTAAACCTGCAAGGGAGTCTTGCATAGGGCTTTTAGTTTTCTCTGTGGCTACACTGACTGCTTTTGTCTTTACGGTTGAATCTAAAGATTTCATGCTTAGTTTTGGATTGACTTGGTCTTGATGTTGCCCTGATAAGTCATTGTCTGCTTTGGTTAGGGGGTTTAAATGCACATCTTTGCATTCTTTTTTCTTTTTCTTTTTTGATTGTCTGATCTTTCTCCAATCAAAGCCGATTTTCAATTGGGAGATTTCTTCTTTTGAAAAACGATGGACATTCTTGTAGTGGATTTTAAGGCCTGTTGTTCTGGTAAATGTCTTTGAACATAGATGACAGTTGTAAGGTGCAAATTTGTCTGGGTTTTTCTTCATTTCATTAATTCTTTCCTCACTATAATAATGTACCTTGCAAAGGTGTTTAAATAGGGCTTCCTTTGTCATTGCTCCATACATACAGTCTTCCCTACATCTGAAAGGCTTCAAATTGAAGTTCTGCTCATTATCCATCTCATTTTTAATTGGGTGTTTTAATTCACTTTCCGTTTCCGGTTTAGAACTTTGAATATGCAGGTCTGTGCTCTCAGGCACAAATGTGTCAACATTAAGCATACCAACTAAATCAAGACGTTCCAATGCCCTTTCAATTTCTACAATATTGCTATCCTCATCTGCAGTATTTGCAAGAGTGATTTCAGATTCAGGTTTGGTTTCTATCGCGGTTTCTTGTACGGGTTGGAGGCAGAAGGTGGAATTTCCATTCAGTTCAGATGGTTCTTGAGAGGGTGCATTTCTGTTCTGAATGTTGTAATTTGCACCCTCCGTGCTTGTTAAACTGTTATCAATAAAGTCATCTGATTCTAACGGTGGATAGACGAAAGATTCGTGGTTTTGGTTATGTGTGTTATTTGTAGAAAGTGCCATCTGTACGGTTGAAATGTCAGGATCATTGAGAAAATCAAGAAATGACGTTGGTAGATCAGCAGTAAGATCAATTTCATCTACAGGTTTGCACTGGGACCGTTTTGATAAATGACCTCCAAGTGACTTTGTACTTGAGAACTCTCTGTAGCACCTGCAGCAAATAACTTTCCCATCCTGTATTATTGCAGGCCATTTTGTTCTTTTAGAAGATTTGATTTTCTTGGCTTGTTTGGCTTCAACAGAATGTAAATCAATCTGTTCATCTGACTGGGGTCCCTCTGTTCCTTTTTGTGACAATTCATGATTACAAAAATCCTCTGGATGTTGCTTATCAGCTTGGGACACAGCACTGCCAACTGACAAGGATACAATTTCAGATTGTTCCTTAAAATTAGGGGTAAGGTTTGATAAACATTTGATGTCTGATAGTCCATCAGTGCAGATTTCTTTGTCTGAATTTCCCAGTGACTGCTCTGAAACGGGTGCAGCCGAAGAAAAAGATAAAACATCTGGACTGATATTCTGCTCAGGCAAAGATGCAGTTTGCAACAAACTGGCACTGACAGAAATCTCACTGGGATGGTTTTGTCCATTCTGACTGTACCCGAGATCAAGACTTGCTGACTCAACCTGTGACAAGTCAAAAGTCTGATCACCATTAAGGGCATGCAGTACTCTAAGAGAGGTTGACACATATTTTGAGGCTTCGTTCATGACACTTGAGGGTGTGTGGACAGTCACAGAAAGGGGGATTACGCCATCATAAACAGAGGGAGAAGCATAATCTAAAATGGCCTCCGAATGGTATAATGGGTTGGTTTGTTGATTATCAGATGAAGTCATAGGAGAGTAGTCATTCTGTACATAAAAACCTGAATCCATGTTAGCCATCGCAGATGTTGCCCATGTCTCCAATAATGGTAACTGAGTCAGTTCTGACGGATTTGGTGATGCATTATCATGAGTGCCTTCCAGCTGAGAGGACAACTTTAAATTTACGTGCGGCATACTGTCATGACAAGAGAGAATACTGGGAGAATCTGAGTCCAAACATGTCTGTTTAATTCCTTCACCAGGTTGACCAATTTGTCTGGAATGGCTTTTCCATTTCTTCATTTTTTGGGAAGAAGTGGTTGTACGCTCAGACAATGCTTTTCTTGCAGCAAGATCAGCAATCCTCTTGTACTTCTTTGACAGCTTCCACTCCTCAAATGCCTCTGGATGAACCTTTTTTACATGTCTTGATAAACTTTTTGAAGTGCTGTATTTACGTGTGCAAGTTTCAAATGGACAGATATGAGAAATACTTTTCTCTGTTTTGGCTTCTTTCACAGCGGAATGTTTAAGCTGACTTGATGGACAACAAAACAACTTCTTATCTTTTAAGAGTGTTTGAGATAAACTGTCAGAATTCTTTAGAGCGTTTCCAAGTATAGGATCATCACCCTTGATAGTAATAGGCTCCAGTTTTACGTAGCAAGATTCAAGATGCAACTGCTCTGTACTCTCAATAACAGACTGCAAACTTATACTTGTATCAGAACCATCAGGCTGAATGGCAGATGTCTGGGAACCAGTTTCACTTTCTGACAGTGCTGGACATGTTACAAGATGCTCAGTATGTCCTGTAGAATCTTGAGTGGTGTTTAAAATTCTGCTAACTGAGAATTCAATTTTTACCAGGCTGGGCTCTTGTAAAACCGCTTGAATGTTACTTGGAGGTGGTGATTTCTTTTGAGAATGTAGGCCCTCATCAATAGATAAGTGGTCCTGCTTTGCATGTTCTTGCTGATGCATATCTAGCTCAGACAGAGTGTGAAACACCATGTCACAGTTGTGTCTTCTGCAAGAGAAAGTCGTGTAGTGCTGTGCTTCATGATCATACAACAAGTACGTCTCATTGAATATTCTCTCACAATTTGGATAGGTGCATTGGGCATGAAATTCTGCATGCACTTTTCTGTGAATGAGGAGCTCGGCATGAGAGGAAAAGCTGCAATTACATCCCAACTGAATGCAATAATAAGGCTTCTCTCCACAATGCATTTGTAAGTGATCATTAAGGTGAGTCAAATTGACAAACTGACGGTGACAATATTGGCACATAGCTTTCTGGCTCTTCGTTTCAAGGAAACATATTGCTTCCTGCTCATTTCTGTGGCCCTTAACATGTGCAACCAAATACTTGAAGTACTTAAAACCTTTTTGACAGCTTGCAACAGGACATGAATAATCATTAGTGTTGTTAACATCACCAATAGGGCTGCATTGTGTTGGAGATAATGACATAATGTTAGCTTTGTTACTGCAAAGTGGTGTTTCTTGGCTAACTTGCGCAGCAGTCTTGCTGAGGTCCTTTTGTTTATTCAAGGTACTGCTCACTGGTCCAGCCTTGGTATCTAAACTGGGACATGTCTTGGTTGCATTCATAGCAGCAAGACGTTCCTTGCATGACTGTCTGACATGCAATGCTACATGAGGCTCTAGAATATCCCTAGTTTGAAATGTTTCAGCACATATTGGGCAACGGAAAATCCCATCTTGGACATGCTTTAATGCATGTTTCACAATCCTGTGTCCAAGAAACTCTTTATCACACAACACACAATACTGCATATAGGCTTGCCAGTTGCGGAATCGAGCTGACACAAATCCCCTCTCTTTCAACTTCTTCATTTCCCTTTTTTTCTTTCTTTCCGTTTCTACTTCACTAGGCTCATGAGTTAGGCTTTGTGTTAAATCCTTAAAATATTTCTCAGTCGGATCTTGGGCTTCATTGTCTTCACTATCAGAAAGTTTGTCAGCAGACAAAATAGCTGCTGCCTCCTGATCCATCAAAGAAATGCAATGCCGTTTTAGAGTTTTCCAGTCCCAGAACTCCGGATCAAAAGGCCACTTTGTCTTTAAGGCCAACAACAGGTCACATCGTAGTGAGTTTATAATCGATGGATCCTCCTCTTCAAGCTTTTGGTCAGGTTCATTAAAGACTGTCTCAACCGAATAATAAGAGTCCACAGAAGGCTTGATCAGGAACTCAGTGAGTTGACAAGCGCGTTTGACTTCTATGTCTAAAGGCAGTAAACAAGATATTGTTTTGCAGACTGTAACATTGCAGTCCTCATTGTCACGAACTCCCATTTTTAGTGCTTGAATGCACATTTCAATACACACTGAAAGTCCTTCTTTGTCAGCCTGAAGAAAACAAAAAGTAATTGAGTGCAAATATCTCATTTTTCACACTGATAGAAAAACAAAAACTTTACTAACCTCAGCCTGCACAACTTTAATAAGGAGCAGAATATGGTACACACTCCCAGACAGTTGTACTAGTAGTCTGCATTGCTCCAAGAACGCCTGTTTTGATTCAAGTCGTATAAGAAGCTTGCTCCAAAACAACGTCAACTCCCTGAAAAATACATCAAACAGACACCTAACTGTAATTTAACTGTAATTTTATGGTTAGTCTGTAGTGTAATACTGTAGTCATATCAAGTATAAAAACAAAAAACAATCACCTCACTAAACCCTTAAGTTTTTAACAATTAAACAGTGATAATTTAAATGTTAACCAGGCATCTTTTAAGGGGTGATAGCATGCTTTTTCTTTGAGGTGCACTAATAACGCAAGTTAATTTTTATGCACACTTGACTGAACTGTGAAAAAAGTGACAAGAGGACAGAGGTGAGTCCTTGAGGGGAAAATCAACTTTAATATTACAAATAATACTCATCAATGCATCTTGCATAAATCTGGAATCTTCAAAACCCTGCATATGCTGTGATAAAGGCTTGGGCACGTTAGTATTTTCAGGGATGTTTGGAAATGTAACTATGTGTACTAATTTTGTGTTTTATTACACTTGGGGCATAAAGAAGATTTGCATGGTTTTACTAATTCGCTCCCTTTTTTAGATATATTGTGAGCATTGTAATTTTTACTAATGCTGTTATCTGTTTTAGGTCAATCATTAGCACGTTTTACTAATCCCGCTCAATTTTATAAACCCATTATACTGTGTATTAAAAAAAGACATCTATGGCTGCAATTTTTAAAATGTAAAATGTAGTGTAAGGCCGTGTTCAGACTTGACTTCTTTAAAATAGTTGACAAAGGCGCTTTTTAGTAAAAAAAAAAACGCTGGCAGCGTTTGGTAACAAATAGCAGCCGAACGCCAGAGAAACAGATAGGCAGCGTGATGGAAGTCTATTTGAATTATCAACAGAGAGTGTCTTTGCAATAACTAATCACATATTTAAAAACTACAATTCTAATTTCTCATTTAGAAATGCAATCAGAAGTTGTTGAAAGTGAAAATTAAAGGGCACATTTTTTGCAAAATTCACTTATATAATGTGTTAAAACATTAATACGTGTCCACAGTGTCTGTAAACAAGCAGTCTAAACAGTTAAAAATGTGCTCACTCCTTTTTTAACAATTTGCGTAATTCAAAAACCCTGCTGGTAAAAGCAAAGATTTGAATTCTGCCGTTAATGTCGTCACTCAACGGCAAAGCCCGCCCAGCAGTGGTGACGATCTGCCCTATTTGCTTAGACACAGTCCCATGTGGGAAGTACAACAGTCGCCATCGTTAGATCGTCACTGGTGCTACAATGTTTGCGCCACAGAGGCACTACAGTTGTTCTGTATTAGGATGTACCGACCAGCATAACTGTCTCCATAGACAGAGTGTTATAGAGTTATAGAGTTATAGAGAACAGCATGGTTCAATTTCATTTATGAAGGCAATGTCCCGCTGAGAATCGGTAAAGTATTTCACGTTTGCGCCAATCATTTCACGCCGGACTGCTTCACGAATGAGGGCCAGTACAACGCTGGA